>NC_044321.2:80709105-80864562 GCF_007474595.2 Lynx canadensis | reverse complement strand
AATGTACAAGTTCCTGCTATATCTGAAACTGATTTTGAGGCTTCAGAAATCAGAAGAAATCAGAAATCCCTTTTGCCCCTAGCAAAGTGTCATCATCAACACAGCTGAGCTTCTAGAGGGCGGTCACTCTACCTGTTTCAAGGGCTTTTCAATGGGTTGTAGGCAGTAAGGGAATTTAATGTTTCATTTGCCTTAGTTTCCCACATCACCATGACAAGCACTTAAACCCCTTTTGTTTGTTCTTGGGTAGCCAGGTGTGTTCAAAGAATATCACACATATTCCACCGGTTGTGTGGGGGGTGCTAGCTTGTATGTTGCTCTCAGCTTGCACTATGCTCCCTCATCAGTAAACATAGCCTAAGCCTATCCAGACAAACATAAAACCTCTCACTAAAGGATTATTTACTACAGTTCCACTTATCTAGAACATTATATCTAGCTTCCAAACAAAGTACAAGGCATGAAAAAATACAAAAACACAGTTTGGAAAGACTGAGAAAGCCTCAAAATCAGATTCAGATATAGCAGGAACATGTACATTATCATATTGGGAATTTAAAACAAGAATGATTAATATGCTAAGGACTCTAATGGAAAAAGCAGACAACATACAAGACAGATGGGTAATGTAAGCAGAGACATAAAAACTCTAAGAAGGAATCAAAGGGAAATGATAGAATAGAACAGAATAAAAAACCCACAAATGAACCCACGACTATAAGATCAATTAATCTTCAATAAGCAGGGAAGAATATCCAATGGGGAAAGGACAGTCTCTTTAATAAATGCTGTTGGTAAAACTGGACAGCAACATGCAAAAACTAAAATGAAACTGGACCACTTTCCTGCACCATACACAAAAATAAATTCACAATGGATTAAAACCTAAATGTAAGACCTGAAACCATAAAAATCCTAGAGGAGAACACAGGCAGTACACTTTTTGACATTAGCCATAGCAATTTCTTTCTGGATATGTCTTTTGAGGCAATGAAAACAAAAGAAAAAATAAACTATTGGGTCTTAAAATAAAAATAAAAATAAAAAGCTTAAAAATAAAATGATTCTGTACAGCAAAGGAAACAATCAACAAAATTAAAAGTCAACCTATGGAATGGGAGAAGATATTTGCAAATGACATATCTGATAAAGGGTTAGCATCCAAAATATATAAAGAACTTACACAACTTAACATCCCCCAAAAAACAAATAATCCAATTGAAAAATGGGAAAAATTATTTTCAATAATCCAATTGAAAAATGGGAAGAAGACATGAATAGACATTTTCCAATGAAGACATACGAGTGGCCAACAGACACATGAAAAATTCTCAATATCACTTATCATCAGCAAAATGCAAATCAAAACTAAAATAAAATATAATCTCACACCTGTCAGAATGACTAAAATAGACAACATAAGAAACAATAAGTGGGCTCGAGGGGAAGATGGCGGCGTAGGAGGACGCTGGGCTCACCGCGCGTCCTGCTGATCACTTAGATTCCACCCACACCTGCCTAAATAACCCAGAAAACCACCAGAGGATTAGCAGAATGGAGTCGCCAGACCCAAGTGCAGACGAGAGGCCCACAGAAGAGGGTAGGAAGGGCGGCGAGGCGGTGCGCGCTCCACGGACTGGCAGGAGGGAGCCGGGGCAGAGGGGCAGCTCCCCAGCCAAGCGGAGTCCCTGAGTCTGGCTTGCAAAAGCGGAGGGGCCTGACGGACTGTGTTCCGACAGCAAGCGCAACTTAGCGTCTGGGAGGTCATAAGTTAACAGCTCTACTCGGAAAGCGGGAAGGCTGGAGGACAAAGGGAGGGAGAGCTGCGGAGCTCCCGGACGACAGAGCTCAGTTTGGTGGGGAACAAAGGCGCTTGCCAGCACCATCTCCCCCGCCCACCCCCAGCCAAACTCCCAAAGGGAACCAGTTCCCGCCAGGGAACTTGCTCCCTCCGTGCAAACACCCAACTCTGTGCTTCTGCAGAGCCAAACCTCTGGCAGTGGATCTGACTCCCTCCAGCTGCCACAGGGCCCCTCCTGAAGTGGATCACCTAAGGAGAAGCAAGCTAAGCCTGACCCCCTGCCGCCGTGCACCTTGCCTACCCACCCCAGCTAATACGCCAGATCCCCAGCATCACAAGCCTGGCAGTGTGCAAGTAGCCCAGACGGGTCACGCCACCCCACAGTGAATCCCGCCCCTAGGAGAGGGGAAGAGAAGGCACACACCAGTCTGACTGTGGCCCCAGCGGTGGGCTGGGGGCAGACATCAGGACTGACTGCGGCCCCGCCCACCAACTCCAGTTATACACCACAGCACAGGGGAAGTGCCCTGCAGGTCCTCACCACACCAGGGACTATCCAAAATGACCAAGCAGAAGAATTCCCCTCAGAAGAATCTCCAGGAAATAACAACAGCTAATGAGCTGATCAAAAAGGATTTAAATAATATAACAGAAAGTGAATGTAGGATAATAGTCATAAAATTAATCACTGGGCTTGAAAACAGTATACAGGACAGCAGAGAATCTCTTGCTACAGAGATCAAGGGACTAAGGAACAGTCACCAGGAGCTGAAAAACGCTTTAAACGAAAGGCAAAACAAAATGGAAACCACCACGGCTTGGATGGAAGAGGCAGAGGAGAGAATAGGTGAACTAGAAGATAAAGTTATGGAAAAAGAGGAAGCTGAGAAAAAGAGAGATAAAAAAATCCAGGAGTATGAGGGGAAAATTAGAGAACTAAGTGATACACTAAAAAGAAATAATATACGCATAATTGGTATCCCAGAGGAGGAAGAGAGAGGGAAAGGTGCTGAAGGGGTACTTGAAGAAATAATAGCTGAGAACTTCCCTGAACTGGGGAAGGAAAAAGGCATTGAAATCCAAGAGGCACAGAGAACTCCCTTCAGACGTAACTTGAATCGATCTTCTGCACGACATATCATAGTGAAACTGGCAAAATACAAGGATAAAGAGAAAGTTCTGAAAGCAGCAAGGGGTAAACATGCCCTCACATATAAAGGGAGACCTATAAGACTCGTGACTGATCTCTCTTTTGAAACTTGGCAGGCCAGAAAGAATTGGCACGAGATTTTCAGTGTGCTAGATAGAAAAAATATGCAGCCGAGAATCCTTTATCCAGCAAGTCTGTCATTTAGAATAGAAGGAGAGATAAAGGTCTTCCCAAACAAACAAAAACTGAAGGAATTTGTCACCACTAAACCAGCCCTACAAGAGATCCTAAGGGGGACCCTGTGAGACAAAGTACCAGAGACATCACTACAAGCATAAAACATACAGACATCACAATGACTCTAAACCCGTACCTTTCTATAATAACACTGAATGTAAATGGATTAAATGCGCCAACCAAAAGACATAGGGTATCAGAATGGATAAAAAATCAAGACCCATCTATTTGCTGTCTACAAGAGACTCATTTTAGACCTGAGGACACCTTTAGATTCAGAGTGAGGGGATGGAGAACTATTTATCATGCTACTGGAAGCCAAAAGAAAGCTGGAGTAGCCATACTTATATCAGACAAACTAGACTTTAAATTAAAGGCTGTAACAAGAGATGAAGAAGGACATTATATACTAGTTACAGGGTCTATCCATCAGGAAGAGCTAACAATTATAAATGTCTATGTGCGGAATACCGGAGCCCCCAAATATATAAAACAATTACTCATAAACAGAAGCAACCTTATTGATAAGAATGTGGTAATTGCTGGGGACTTTAACACCCCACTTACAGAAATGGATAGATCATCTAGACACACGGTCAATAAAGAAACAAGGGCCCTGAATGAGACATTGGATCAGATGGACTTGACAGATATATTTAGAACTCTGCATCCCAAAGCAACAGAATATACTCTCTTCTCGAGTGCACATGGAACATTCTCCAAGATAGATCATATACTGGGTCACAAAAGAGCCCTTCATAAGTTTACAAGAATTGAAATTATACCATGCATACTTTCAGACCACAATGCTATGAAGCTTGAAATCAACCACAGGAAAAAGTCTGGAAAACCTCCAAAAGCATGGAGGTTAAAGAACACCCTACTAACGAATGAGTGGGTCAACCAGGCAATTAGAGAAGAAATCAAAAAATAGATGGAAACAAACAAAAATGAAAATACAACAATCCGAACGCTTTGGGACGCAGCGAAGGCAGTCCTGAGAGGAAAATACATTGCAATCCAGGCCTATCTCAAGAAACAAGAAAAATCCCAAATACAAAATCTAACAGCACACCTAAAGGAAATAGAAGCAGAAGAGCAAAGGCAGCCTAAACCCAGCAGAAGAAGAGAAATAATAAAGATCAGAGCAGAAATAAACAATATAGAATCTAAAAAAACTGTAGAGCAGATCAACGAAACCAAGAGTTGGTTTTTTGAAAAAATAAACAAAATTGACAAACCTCTAGCCAGGCTTCTCAAAAAGAAAAGGGAGATGACCCAAATAGATAAAATCATGAATGAAAATGTAATTATTACAACCAATCCCTCAGAGATACAAGCAATTATCAGGGAATACTATGAAAAATTATATGCCAACAAATTGGACAACCTGGAAGAAGTGGACAAATTCCTGAACATCCACACTCTTCCAAAACTCAATCAGGAGGAAATAGAAAGTTGAACAGACCCATAAGCGGCGAAGAAATTGAATCGGTTATCAAAAATCTCCCAACAAATAAGAGTCCAGGACCAGATGGCTTCCCAGGGGAGTTCTACCAGACATTTAAAGCAGAGATAATACCTGTCCTTCTCAAGCTATTCCAAGAAATAGAAAGGGAAGGAAAACTTCCAGACTCATTCTATGAAGCCAGTATTACTTTGATTCCTAAACCAGACACAGAGCCAGTAAAAAAAGAGAACTACAGGCCAATATCCCTGATGAATATGCATGCAAAGTTCTCAATAAGATACTAGCAAATCGAATTCAGCAGCATATAAAAAGAATTATTCACCATGATCAAGTGGGATTCATTCCTGGGCTGCAGGGCTGGTTCAACATTCGCAAATCAATCAACGTGATACATCACATTAACAAAAAAAAGAGAAGAACCATATGATCCTGTCAATCGATGCAGAAAAGGCCTTTGACAAAATCCAGCACCCTTTCTTAATAAAAACCCTTGAGAAAGTCGGGATAGAAGGAACATACTTAAAGATCATAAAAGCCATTTATGAAAAGCCCACAGCTAACATCATCCTCAACGGGGAAAAACTGAGAGCTTTTTCCCTGAGATCAGGAACACGACAGGGACGCCCACTCTCACCGCTGTTGTTTGACATAGTGCTGGAAGTTCTAGCATCAGCAATCAGACAACCAAAGGAAATCAAAGGCATCAAAATTGGCAAAGATGAAGTCAAGCTTTCACTTTTTGCAGATGACATGATATTATACATGGAAAATCCGATAGACTCCACCAAAAGTCTGCTAGAACTGATACATGAATTCAGCAAAGTTGCAGGATATGAAATCAATGTACAGAAATCAGTTGCATTCTTATACACTAACAATGAAGCAACAGAAAGACAAATAAAGAAACTGATCCCATTCACAATTGCACCAAGAAGCATAAAATACCTAGGAATAAACCTAACCAAAGATGTAAAGGATCTGTATGCTGAAAAGTATAGAAAACTTATGAAGGTAATTGAAGAAGATTTAAAGAAATGGAAAGACATTCCCTGCTCATGGATTGGAAAAATAAATATTGTCAAAATGTCAATACTACCCAAAGCTATCTACACATTCAATGCAATCCCAATCAAAATTGCACCAGAATTCTTCTCGAAACTAGAACAAGCCATCCTAAAATTCATATGGAACCACAAAAGGCCCCGAATAGCCAAAGGAATTTTGAAGAAGAAGACCAAAGCAGGAGGCATCACAATCCCAGACTTTAGCCTCTACTACAAAGCTGTCATCATCAAGACAGCATGGTATTGGCACAAAAACAGACACACAGACCAATGGAATAGAATAGAAACCCCAGAACTAGACCCACAAACGTATGGCCAACTCATCTTTGACAAAGCAGGAAAGAACATCCAATGGAAAAAAGACAGCCTCTTTAACAAATGGTGCTGGGAGAACTGGACAGCAACATGCAGAAGGTTGAAACTAGACCACTTTCTCACACCATTTACAAAAATAAACTCAAAATGGATAAAGGACCTAAATGTGAGACAGGAAACCATCAGAACCTTAGAGGAGAAAGCAGGAAAAGACCTCTCTGACCTCAGCCGTAGCAATCTCTTACTCGACACATCCCCAAAGGCAAGGGAATTAAAAGCAAAAGGGAATTACTGGGACCTTATGAAGATAAAAAGCTTCTGCACAGCAAAGGAAACAACCAACAAAACTAAAAGGCAACCAACGGAATGGGAAAAGATATTTGCAAATGACATATTGGACAAAGGGCTAGTATCTAAAATCTATAAAGAGCTCACCAAACTCCACACCCGAAAAACAAATAACCCAGTGAAGAAATGGGCAGAAAACATGAATAGACACTTCTCTAAAGAAGACATCCAGATGGCCAACTGGCACATGAAAAGATGTTCAGCGTCGCTCCTTATCAGGGAAATACAAATCAAAACCACACTCAGGTATCACCTCACGCCAGTCAGAGTGGCCAAAATGAACAAATCAGGAGACTATAGATGCTGGAGAGGATGTGGAGAAACGGGAACCCTCTTGCACTGTTGGTGGGAATGCAAATTGGTGCAGCCGCTCTGGAAAGCAGTGTGGAGGTTCCTCAGAAAATTAAAAATAGACCTACCCTATGACCCAGCAATAGCACTGCTAGGAATTTATCCAAGGGATACAGGAGTACTGATGCATAGGGGCACTTGTACCCCAGTGTTCATAGCAGCACTCTCAACAATAGCCAAATTATGGAAAGAGCCTAAATGTCCATCAAGTGATGAATGGATAAAGAAATTGTGGTATATATACACAATGGAATACTACGTGGCAATGAGAAAAAATGAAATATGGCCTTTTGTAGCAACGTGGATGGAACTGGAGAGTGTAATGCTAAGTGAAATAAGCCATACAGAGAAAGACAGATACCATATGGTTTCACTCTTATGTGGATCCTGAGAAACTTAACAGGAACCCATGGGGGAGGGGAAGGAAAAAAAAAGAGGTTAGAGTGGGAGAGAGCCAAAGCATAAGAGACTGTTAAAAACTGAGAACAAACTGAGGGTTGATGGGGGGTGGGAGGGAGAGGAGGGTGGGTGATGGGTATTGAGGAGGGCACCTTTTGGGATGAGCACTGGGTGTTGTATGGAAACCAATTTGTCAATAAATTTCATATATATATATAAAAAAAATTTAAAAATATTAAAAAAAATAAAAAAAAATAAAATAATGTAAAAAAATAAATAAAAAAATAAAACATAAAAAAAAAGAAACAATAAGTTTTGGCAAGGGTGTGGAGAAAGAGGAACACTCTTGCACTGCTAGTGGAAGTGTAAACTGGTGCTACCACACTCAAAATAGTACGGAGGTTCCTCAAAAAATTAAAAATAGAACTACCTTGTGATCCAGCAATTGCACTACTAGGTATTTACAAAAAGAGCACAAAAATACTAATGCAAAGGGATACATGCACCCCAATGTTTATAGCAGCATTATCTATAATAGTCAAACTATGGAAAGAGCCCAAGTGTGCATTGACTGATGAGTGGACGACGAAGAAGTGGTGTGTATATATATACAATGCAATATTACTCAGTCATAAGAAGAATGAAATTTTGCCATTTATAACAAAGTGGATGGAGCTAGAGAGTGTTATGCTAAGCAAAAATAAGTCAGTCAGAGAAAGACAAATTCTGTATGATTTCACTCATATGTGGAATTTAAAAGCAAAACAAATGAGAAAAGAGGAAAAAAGAGGCAAACAACGAAACAGACTCTTAGCTATAGAGGAGAAACTGATGGTTACCAAATGGGAGGTAGGTGGGGAGATGAGTTAAATAGGTGCTGGGGATTAAGGAGTACACTTGTTGTAATGAGCACTTGGTGTTGTATGGCAGTGTTGAATCACTATAGTGTACACCTGAAGTTAGCATTACGCTGTATATTAACTAAAAGGAATTTAAATAAAAACTTTAAAAAAAGGAAACGACAGAAATAAAAAAGAAAAACTGTAACAGAAATGAAGAATACTTTTGATGGGCTTATCAGTAGCCTGGTACATCCAAGAAAACATCATATTCTAATTGTAGAAAGACAAAGAGAAAGTCTTGAAAGAAACTGGGGGTGGGCAGACTTTAACTATAGAGGAGAAAAGATAAAAATTACATTGAATATCTCTTCAGAAATCATGCATTCAAGAACAGAGTGGAATTTAAGTGAAATACTTAAATTGTTGGAAGAAAAATCATCAACCTAGAATTCTGGACCAGTGAAGTTATCCTTCAGAAGTGAAGGAGAAATAAAGACTTTCTCAAAGAAAAATTCATTTGTAAACAGTAGACCTCTTCTGCAAGAAATATTTCAAAAGTTCTTTAGAGATAAACAAACTGATATAGGTCAGAAACTCAGAGCTATATAATGAAAGGAAGAGTGCTAGAGAAGGAATAAATGAAAGTAAAATAAAATTTGTCCTTATTATTGATCTTAATCAATAATTGTTTGTTTAAACTATTTATAGCAACAACGTATTTGGTGATTATAACTTATGGATAAATTAAGTGGATGACAGAAATGGTATAAATAATGGAAGGGAGGAATTGGGAACACTGTTACAAAATACTTGCACTACTCTTTAAGTGGTATAGTGTTATTCTAAAAAGGACTTGGATTGTTATAATGTATATTGCAAATTCAAGGGCAACCTCTAAAAATGTAAAAATATGCATAATTGATACGCTAAGAGAGGAGAGGAAATGGAATCGTATAAAATATTCAATTAAAACCAGAGAAAACATCTTTTCATGTGCCTATTGGCCATCTGCATGTCTTCTTTAGAGAAGTGTCTATTCATGTATTCTGCCCATTTCTTCACTGGGTTATTTGTTTTTCGGGTGTGGAGTTTGATGAGCTCTTTATAGATTTTAGATACTAGCCCTTTGTCCGATATGTCATTTGCAAATATCTTTTCCCATTCCGTTGGTTGCCTTTTAGTTTTGTTGGTTGTTTCCTTTGCTGTGCAGAAGCTTTTTATCTTCATAAGGTCCCAGTAATTCCCTTTTGCTTTTAATTCCCTTGCCTTTGGGGATGTGTCGAGTAAGAGATTGCTACGGCTGAGGTCAGAGAGGTCTTTTCCTGCTTTCTCCTCTAAGGTTCTGATGGTTTCCTGTCTCACATTTAGGTCCTTTATCCATTTTGAGTTTATTTTTGTAAATGGTGTGAGAAAGTGGTCTAGTTTCAACCTTCTGCATGTTGCTGTCCAGTTCTCCCAGCACCATTTGTTAAAGAGGCTGTCTTTTTTCCATTGGATGTTCTTTCCTGCTTTGTCAAAGATGAGTTGGCCATACGTTTGTGGGTCTAGTTCTGGGGTTTCTATTCTATTCCATTGGTCTATGCGTCTGTTTTCGTGCCAATACCATGCTGTCTTGATGATGACAGCTTTGTAGTAGAGGCTAAAGTCTGGGATTGTGATGCCTCCCGCTTTGGTCTTCTTCTTCAAATTACTTTGGTTATTCAGGGTCTTTTCTGGGTCCATAAAAATTTTAGGATTGCTTGTTCTAGCTTCGAGAAGAATTCTGGTGCAATTTTGATTGGGATTGCATTGAATGTGTAGATAGCTTTGGGTAGTATTGACATTTTAACAATATTTATTTTTCCAATCCATGAGCACAGAATGATTTTCCATTTCTTTATATCTTCTTCAATTTCCTTCATAAGCTCTCTATAGTTTTCAGCATACAGATCTTTTACATTTTGGTTAGGTTTATTCCTAGGTATTTTATGCTTCTTGGTGCAATTATGAGCGGGATCAGTTTCTTTATTTGTCTTTCTGTTGCTTCATTGTTAGTGTATAAGAATGCAACTGATTTCTGTACATTCATTTCGTATCCTGCAACTTTGCTGAATTCATGTATCAGTTCTAGCAGACTTTTGGTGGAGTCTATCATGTTTTCCAAGTATATCATGTCATCCGCAAATAGTGAAAGTTTGACTTCATCTTTGCCAACTGTGATGCCTTTGATTTCCTTTTGTTGTCTGATTGCAAGCACTTCCAACACTATGTTACACAACAGCGGTGAGAGTGGACATCCCTGTCGTGTTCATGATCTCAGGGAGAAAGCTCTCGGTTTTTCCCCACTGAGGATGATATTAGCTGTGGACTTTTCATAAATGGCGCTGATGATGTTTCAGTATGTTCCTTTTATCCTGACTTTCTGGAGGGTTTTTATTAAGAAAGGATGCTGAATTTTGTGAAATAGTATTTCTGCATCGATTGACATGATCATATGGTTCTTATCTTTTCTTTATTAATGTGATGTGTCACATTGATTGATTTGTGAATGTTGAACCAAGCCTGCAGCCCAGGAATGAATCCCACTTGATCATGGTGAATCATTCTTTTTATATGCTGCTGAATTCGATTTGCTAGTATCTTATTGAGAATGTTTGCTTCCATATTCATCAGGGATATTGGTCTGCGGTTCTCTTTTTTTGCTGGGTCTCTCTCTGCTTTAGGAATCAAAGGAATGCCGGCTTCATAGAATGATTCTGGAAGTTTCCCTTCCCTTGCTATTTTTTGGAAAAGCTTGAGAAGGATAAGTATTATCTCTGCCTTAAATGTGTGGTAGAATTCCACTGGGAAGCCATCTGGTCCTGGACTCTTATTTGTTGGGAGATTTTTGATAACTGATTCAATTTCTTTGCTGGTTATGGGTTTGTTCAAGTTTTCTATTTCTTCCTGTTTGAATTTTGGGAGTGTGTGGGTGCTTAGGAATTTGTCCATTTCTTCCAGGTTGTCCAATTTGTTGGCATATAATTTTGAAGAGTATTCCCTGACAATTGCTTGTATTTCTGAGGGATTGGTTGTAATAATTACATTCTCCCTCATGATTTTATCTATTTGGGTCATCTCCCTTTTCTTTTTGAGAAGCATGGATAGAGGTTTATGAATTTTGTTTCTTTTTTCAAAAAAACAACTCTTGGTTTCACTGATCTGCTCTACAGGTTTTTTTTTATTCTATATTGTTTATTTCTGCTCTGATCTTTATTATTTCTCTTCTTCTTCTGGGTTTGGGGTGTCTTTGCTCCTCTGCTTCTATTTCCTTTAGGTGTGCTGTTACATTTTGTATTTGGGATTTTTCTTGTTTCTTGAGATAGGCCTGGATTGCAATGTATTTTCCTCTCAGGACTGCCTTCGCTGCCTCCCAAAGCGTTTGGAATGTTGTATTATCATTGTCATTTGTTTCCATATATTTTTAAATTTCTTCTCTAATTGCCTGGTTGACCTACTCATTCTTTAGTTGGGTGTTCTTTAACCTCCATGCTTTTGGAGGTTTTCCAGACTTCTTCCTGTGGTGGATTTCAAGTTTCATAGCATTGTGCTCTGAAAGTGTGCATGGCCTGATATCAATTCTTTTCTGCTTATGAAGCGCTGTTTTGTGACCCAGTATGTGATCTATCTTGGAGAATGTTCCATGTACACTCGAGAAGAAAGTATATTCTGTTGCTTTGGAATGCAGAGTTCTAAATATATCTGTCAAGTCCATCTGATCCAATGTATCATTCGGGGCCATTGTTTCTTTATTGATCCTGTGCCTAGATGATCTATCCATTGTTGTAAGTGGAGTATTAAAGTCCCCTGAAATTACCACATTCTTATCAATAAGGTTGCTTATGTTTGTGATTACTTGTTTTATATATTTGGGGGCTCCCATATTCGGCATATAGACATTTATAATTGTTAGCTCTTCCTGATGGATAGACCCTGTAATTATTATATAATGCCCTTACTCATCTCTTTTTACAGCTTTTAATTTAAATTCTAGTTTTTCTGATATAAGTATGGCTACTCCAGCTTTCTTGTGACTTCCAGTAGCATGATAGCTAGTTATCCATCACCTCACTTTCACTCTGAAGGTGTCCTCAGGTCTAAAATGAATCTTTTGTAGACAGCAAATAGATGGGTCTTGGTTTTTTTTTCTCTATTCTGATACCGTATGTCTTTTGGTTGGGGCATTTAGTCCATATACATTCAGTGTTATTATGGAAAGATATGGGTGTAAAGTCATTGTGATGTCTATAGGTTTCATGCTTGTAGTGATGTCTCTGGTGCTTTGTGGTCCTTGCAACATTTCACTCACAGAATGCCCCTTAGGATCTCTTGTAGGGCTGGTTAAGTGGTGATGAAGTCCTTCAGTTTTTGTTTGGGAAGACCTTTATCTCTCCTTCTATTCTGAATGACAGACTTGCTGCATAAAGGATTCTCGGCTGCATGTTTTTTT
Organism: Lynx canadensis; assembly: GCF_007474595.2. Classification (NCBI taxonomy): domain Eukaryota; kingdom Metazoa; phylum Chordata; class Mammalia; order Carnivora; family Felidae; genus Lynx; species Lynx canadensis. The sequence goes on along the minus strand of NC_044321.2, from coordinate 80,852,116 downwards.
CTGTTTATCACATTGAAGATTTCCTGCCATTCCTTTCTGGCCTGCCAAGTTTCAGTAGATAGATCCGTCACTAGTCTTATGTTTCTCCCTTTATATGTTAGAGCATATTTATCCCTAGCTGCTTTCAGAATTTTCTCTTTATCCTTGTATTTTGCCAGTTTCACTATGATATGCCATGCAGAAGATCGATTCGAGTTACTTCTGAAGGGAGTTCTCTGTGCCTCTTGGATTTCAATGCCTTTTTCCGTCCCCAGATCAGGGAAGTTCTCAACTATGATTTGTTCAAGTACACCTTCAGCCCCTTTCTCTCTGTCTTCCTCCTCTGGAATCCCTAATATACTGATATTGTTGCATTTCATCACATCACTTAGAACTCTAATTCTCCCCTCATACTCCTGGATTTTTTTATCTCTCTTTTTCTCAGCCTCCTCTTTTTCCATAATTTTATCTTCTAATTCACCTATTCTCTCCTCTGCCTCTTCAATCCGAGCTGTGGTCACCTCCTTTTATTTTGCACCTCATTTGTAGCATTTTTCAGCTCCTCATGATTGTTTCTTAGACCCTTGATCTCTGTAGCAATAGATTCTCTGCTGTCCTCTATGCTGTTTTCAAGCCCAGTGATTAATTTTATGACTATTATTTTAAATTCATGTTCAGTTATATTGCTTAAATCGTTTTTGATCAATTTGTTAGCTGTCTCTACTTCCTGGAGTTTCTTTTGTGGAGAATTCGTCCGTTTCGTTATTTTCGATAGTCCCTGGAGTGGTGTGGAACTGCAGGGCTCTTCCCCTGTGCTGTCTGGAGTCATTTGTGTTGGTGGGCAGGGTCGCAGTCAGACCTGATGTCTGCCCCCAGCCCACTGTTGGGGCCACAGTCAGACTGGTGTTCACCTTATCTTCCCCTCTCCCAGGGGCAGGACTCACTGTGCAGTGGTGTGGCCCCTGTCTGGGCTACTTGCACACTGCCAGGCTTGTGGTGCTGCTTCTATGGGATCTGGCATATTAGCCGGGGTGGATCCACAAGGTGCACAGGGTGGAAGGGGTAGGCTCAGCTCACTTTGCCTTTGGTAGTCTGTTGGGGGAGGGGCTCTGTGGCACCGGGAGGGAGGCAGGCCCATCACATGGACAGATCCACAGAAGCACAACATTGGGTGTTTGCACAGTGCAAGCAAGTTCCGTGAGGGGAACTGGTTCCCTTTGGGATTTTGGTTGGGGGATGGGCAAGAGAGATGGCGCTGTCCAGCGCCTTTGTTCTCCACCAAGCTGAGGTTTGTCCTCCACAGCTCAACAACTCTCCCTCCCATTGTCCTCTAGCCCTCTGGCTCTCTGAGCAGAGCTGTTGACTTATAACATTCCATATATTAAGTCCCACTGACTGTCAGAACTCACAGAGTCTGGCCCCTTGCTTTTGCAAGCCAGACTCGGTGGCTCTGCCTTGACCGGAGGGCTGCCCCTCCACCGCCCTGGCTCCCTCCCACCAGTCAGTGTAGCATGCACCACCTCTCCGCCCTTCCTACCCTCTTCCATGGGTCTCTTGTCTACACTTGGCTCTGGAGCGTCTGTTCTGCTAGTCTTCTGGCAGTTTTCTGGGTTATTTAGGCAGATGTGGGTGGAATCTAAGTGGTCAGCAAGACACAGTGAGCCCAGCGTCCTCCTACGCTGCCATCTTCCTCCTCTGTCTCTGCTTCTGTCTTTTTAAATTGCCATTAGCAGCAGACGAAAATTCTCATTTTTTTTTGTATTTCAATATTGTTATTTTTTCATATAAGTATTTGTATTTATTTATTTTGTTTTAATTTATAACATTTATTTATTTATTAGCATTTTATTTATTTTTATATGTAATTTATTGTCAAATTGGTTTCCATACAACACCCAGTGCTCATCTCAACAGGTGCCCTCCTTAATGCCCATCACCCATTTCCCCTCTCCCCCACCTCCCATCAACCTTCAGTTTGTTCTCAGTATTTAAGAGTCTCTAATGGTTTGCCTCCTTCCCTCTCTGTAACTTTGAAAATATTCCTTTATACGTCATACTCAAAGCAAAAAGAAATTCTCATTTGTATGTCATATCAAAAATAAGAATTTAAAATTTCTTTTAACATTTATTCATTTTTGATATACAGAGCCTGAGTGGGGAAGAGGCAGAGAGAGAAGGAGGCACAGAATCTAAAGCAGGTCCTAGGCTCTGAGCTGTCAGCACAAAGCCTGACATGGCACTCAAACTCGTGAGCTGTGGGCTCATGACCTGAACTGAAGTCAGACACTTAACTGACTGAGCCACCTAGGCACCGCAGGTATTTAGAGAATTTTAAAATAAGTCTTGCTAATTGATGGTTGTGAAATATTACTCTTTGTTGTTTTCAACTCCATTTCCCTAATTACTATTACAATTAACCATCTTTTCTGATATTTACTGCTCTTTACGCATTCAGGATATTAAACGTTCATTGGTTAATGCCCTCATTTTTTTTGGCATTCCCTTCCTTAACAAATATTGTATATCAGGCAATGCCAGTAAAAATCATCAGAGAAGAAGGTGGATTTTCAGCTAAATCTTACAGGAGGAGTAGGATTGTGAAAGGAAATGGAATGCATGTATGGACATTCTTGGCTATACAAAGTCATGGAAATGAAAATGTACCCAGTGTGCTTGGGGTGCACAGTCAGGAGACAGTCTGGTATAACTTGAATGCAGCATGCACAGGATGATGGAGTGATTGATGAGGAATTCTGACTCACTTTTCAAGATCCAAAAATTAAGTGGCCATCTTTAGCTTTTATGAAAACAGAATAGAAGGAGACCTTAACACTTAGTCAAGGAACTTTAGCTTGCAGATTGGGTAATGAGGCCCAGAAAAAACAAAGGACTGCATGGCCACCATGCAGTTAGTATGCACCGAATGGGATTGAAATATGCAAAAGCCAATCTATATCTTTACCCCAGACTTCTCACATGAGCTCCCTTATGTATCTATCAGAAATCTTCAAATGGAGGAAGATATGTATTAGTACAAGTCCCCTACTAATCTGTAACACCCAACATGAACCCGGCCTGCCCAGAATGTATAAACTCATTCATTCCTCATTCTTGCAAGGCCACCATCTCAAAAGGAGGTCGCAGTGGGAGAGTGGTGAGATCATGGTCCCTGGAGTCAGACAACTCTTGGCAAGGTCTCCTCAGCCTTCTACTAACTGGACCCTGGGAATGATATTTACCTACTCTGACTCTCACCTTTCTTCATTTTTAAAGCACCAGCGTTAGGAACCCGGGGAAGCACTTTAGGAATTGCCAGTTCCCTTCCCACTTTGCCTCTTCTATTCTTTAAAAGAAGTGTCCTGGACATGAAATGAAGTTTGACTACCAAAAAGAATACTTGAAAATTTAACCGCACAAAGGGATATGCATACAAATTCATTACATGCCCACATGATTTTCTGTGCCAATTTGTTATGATATAATTGGCTACCTGATAGAGCCCTGGAGAAAGAATGTTATTACATCATTTCCACTTAGTTGAATGATCCTCCAGTTGAGTCTCAGGGGAAGAAAATCTTCCCTTACATTTCTATTTCAAAGATTTTCAGTTGTCTCACTTTGACTTCTAGATTAACAGAGAAATCTGTGAACTTCCATCTTGAGGCACAGAAGGTGATAAGGAAGTACAAGGTGTGATATTGACTAGACAGAACATTAAAATGAGAGTCAAGAGGTCCCATCATGAAGGCACTTTGGAGAGGTCACTTCCCTTGCACCAGCCTCATCCATTAAACAAGGAAAAAATATTGAGTTATCCCAGTCACTCAGTAGTGTTTAGAATGTTAACCCTCAGAATACCCGGACAAAATCATCATCACCTTCTGGGTACAAAATACCCGTTTGATGTTTTTTGTATTAAGTCACTTTATGAATAATTCATAGAAGTAAAAATAAAGGGATAATGAAGAACAGCTGAATCAGAAAATTTAACAAGAATTTAAATATAGCAAACACAATTTTATTCCTCATTTTCCTAGCTTTGAAAGTATTTATACTCAAAAAGGACATAGTCCTTTGAATGCAGCTCACTCCTTATCAACTCTCATCCCTGAACTTGGAATATATCCATCTTGTAGGTATTGATTTTTCACTTCTTCCTCACTTATATCCCCAATAAGTTGTCTTATCATTACTTCTAGTTCTTTTTATATCATCAAAACAGAAAATTTTCAAAACATTAACAGCTCATAATTTTGTTGAAGGGAGGATTGCCATCTTCTTTTCTCCATAATTGCAAGACATTTTTATTTTTAGATTGATAAACACCAATTAGAATGACCAGTCCAATGACATTTTTTATTTATACCTGATCTATTTCCCTCTACTTACCTGAATTCAGCATTTGTTCACTTAGAAACCTTATTGATTAAATACTAGCCATATATTAAATATCCAATATCATAAAAGATGACAAAAAATTGTCCCACATCCTTTGAGCAAATTGGGATGTTTCCTACTTCTTGCTGCAACATATTGTATGGCAAGTGACAAACTGAGAACACCACTTATCATTTTGGTCCTTAGAAGTACACTATTCAGTAATTGATTTTGAGGTTTGAAAAATCATCTAAGATATTATCATTTGAAGACTCATAGTTTGAGATATCAATTTCACTATCAGTAATGGCATTTAGAGTGTTAATGTCACTGTACTTTCTTTTCTAATAATTGTAAAACGAATTTCTCTGTCAATTTACTTTTCTTTGCCAGCCTGGGAAGAAAAATGAAAAAAAAATCATTTTTGCTCAGTGAAAACTATGTTAAATAAATGCAAAGATGGAGTCTCTTAATTTCTTCTATATCTTTTTGAAAGATGGTGTAATACTTTGGACAATGCAGTAAAAAAACTAAATGGTGATTGATATGTGGTATTATTTATTTTATTATTGCATTATTTCTAATGTAAGCTCTTCCATCAATCTTTTCTTTCTCTTATTTTTTAAGTCGTTTTAGTAGAGCTGGGAATAATTTACTAATAATGAAATAATTCCTAGCATGACAAATAACAAGGTGTTTTAAGATATAGGAAAAATAAGATCAATGAGATCCCATATGTTAATTTTACCAAAAAAAAAAGCCCAATTCTCCCATGTGGTTGTGCAAGATAGAATGGACTTACTCTATTTAAAAATAAGAGGTAAATTTTCTCCTTGTTCTTTGGAAGATTTCTAAGAAAGAGTAGAAATCATGAAATATTAATCCTTACAAATAGTTAAAAATGCTCAAAGAAATGGTCAAAAACAAAAATTGGATCCAATAGACCCTGATAGTTTACCAAGAGTTAAATGAGATCCCATCTGAAAAACCAATCTGAGGTCCTAGACGATTAGTTTCCCACTAATCACTCCAGCAGTCAAATTGAAGATATAAGAACTCTGCATGATAGGTAACAGATTAATGGTATAAAAGCAATTTTCCTTAGGAAAACACAATTTTTAAAGGTATGTGTTGGTATAAGCATGAGCCACAGGCAACTGGAGTCACCTGGATCTTTTTTAAAACTGCAACTTCTGAAACTTTACCCTAGACCTGCTGAACCCATTCCCTGGGGTTTGAGGGTCAGGAATCCTTTTCCCTGGTAGATTCTGATGTTTACTATAGTTTGAAAACTGATGAATACATCATGTATCACTTCTTTAAATATTTCACATATTGTGATCTTCGATTCCAACATCGATGTTTTTGCCACTCAACTTTAAGTACCTATTTCTGTTTTCATGTATTTGGTATATAAAAATCCAGACATGCAGCATTTGTTTACTGAGAGTCTACTTTTTGCCTAACTGCTAGGCAATAAGACAGGAAAGTCCCCTCCCCTTATCAGGTTTACATTCTCTTTTGGATACAGATAAAGTAAACAATAACCAATATAATTTCAGTGGGTAAAGAGTGCCATGAAAAAAATAAAACAGGAAAATAGGATAGAAAATAGCATTTTATGGAGAGGACAGTGAAGGATGTCCAGGGCCATCCAGTTTAACAACTTCAAAGAGCATCATGTACTTAGACTATGCTATGCATGATGATCCCTGGAATTGCGCCATGCTTTATCACTAGATAAGGCCATACTATGGATGTAACTTTTCATCTGAGACCTGGATGACAAGGAAGAGCTGTGTGTGTATGAAGATCTTTTGACATTAGACTAGGGAACAGCACACTCTGAAGTGGGAGTGAGCATGACTTCTTCCAAAAAAAGATGAAAAAAAAGCCAGTGTGGCTGGAACCTGGTAGAAAAAGTAGGAGAGTTGTGGGAGTTAAGGTGGAAGGGAAGCTAATGCAAGGTATGGAGCAATATTCAGACCTGGCTGGTAGTCTTACCACATTTTCATAGTCAATATACTTTGTCAATATCTGAGATCATTGTGGCACAACACCTATTCTCTACACAAACCTTCAACACTATCTCACACCTCAACATTATCAACTGCTCTTTAGACCTTTTGTTTCTTTGGAAAAGTAGATGCTATCACAGAAGAGATTGTTTATATGTTCCCACGACCAAACCTACCAATTTACCCACATCACCAACTATGGTGCCTCCTTTCTGTCTTGTGAAAAATCTTAGTAAGGCAGCCTCTTCTCATTGCAATGGATAACCCACTCTATGACTGTGATTGTGATTGTGTAATTATCCCCCTTCTCCCCTGATACAGCGGTATTCCTCTCTCTACTAGATGAATAAACATATTCATTAATGAACAAACAGATGAAAGATATGAAAATTGGATGGGAGGTATAAGAGAGAACTGTTAGGGGGATTCTCAGATGACTCACCTGATCATCCTTGTAATAGATGGTAATTTTAACTGGAATGAACAACACATAATGGAGATATATATATATATATATATATATATATATTTTTTTTTTTTTTTTTTTGCAGGGAGCACAATGGGCCATCTTGGTTTCTTGATACTTTTGTACACTCCAGTAGTGATGTTAAGAATGTAGCAAGATATTTAGATCAGAGGCTGAGCTATAGAGGAAAATTCAGGGATCATATATGGGTGGGTGTCAACTGAAGATATAGGTAAAGATGAGATTGGTGCCTAAGGAGAGATCATGGCATGAAGGGGGAAGGTGGCCTAAAATGAGAACCAAGGTGTTCTCAACATAAGAGTCTTCAGTAAGTGCATGACAGAACCCAAAATTAACCGGCAGATTGTTTATCCCTTGATTCAGCTGTGTTCTTTCCTCTATATGATGCTACCCCTGGAATGAGCCTCTTCAGGGTAAGCCTGGCCTTGGGACTGATGGCATAAAACAGAACTCTGTGGAGTAACTGTTCATGGGTCCTATCCACTCTGGACAAGTAACCCCTCCCACTTCATTAGACTTATCACTCCTTCTGTAATGGCCTGCTCTCCTCTGCATGCAACCCACTAGGATATAAGCTGTTCAAGTAGCTGGGTGCTATCCTGCTCACCACTTTTTCCTCTGTAGCCCACAAAAGATGGATTCATCCTAAATGTCCATCAATTAGGGTCTTATTGAATACAAAACTTTACAGAGTGCATAAATATGTCAGAACACCATTCAGGCATTTAGAGAAAGGTGTAATTCTACACATTGGGTGTGAAATTAGGTCTTAAATATACTATGTAAACCAAATACAAATGGCAGAACTGTTTATGCAGTATTTCCTGCCTGCTTTCTAATAAGTTGCTGTGGCAAATGTACTAATCAGACACAGAAAATTATTCCATCTCTGGCTGCCAATCATGTAAATTGAGCCACTCAGGTTATTCCATCAGTTGAAACTCGAAATTGCTACATCCCCAAAAAATCCATAAGGAGCAGAAAAATTGATCAGCTGAGTCCAGTAAATCCACATAATCTTGAAAGATATTATTGTTTGGTGTTATTTAAGCTACTCCAAATTTTGTTGTGGTTTGTTATATAGTAATAGGTAAATGAAACACTTTAGTTTAATGTTGACACTTTAGACAATGGGGTCAAAGCCCCAGCTGAGCTCCCTGTCACCGGCAAGCATCCATTGCCAGGAGATCCGGTCCATTCGAGTCTTCAGATGCTCAAAATTCAAGCTGTGATTTAACTGCAACTTTGCAAGGGATGTCATGGGAAAAACACCCAGCTGAACCCAGTCAACCCACAGAACTATAAGAAATGATGATGGTGGAAGAGGGATTTTGGGGAAGATGGTGGTGTAGGAGGACACTGGGCTCACCACGTCCTGCTGACCACTTATATTCCACCTACACCTGCCTAAATAACCCAGAAAACCGCCAGAAGACTAGCAGAAAGGAGTCTCTGGAGCCAAGCACAGATGAGAGGCCCACGGAACAGGGTAGGAAGGGCGGCAAGGCGGTGCGCGCTACATGGACTGGCGGGAGGGAGCCGGGGTGGAGGGGTGGCCCGCCGGCAAAGCTGAGGCCCCAGTCTGGCTTGCAAAAGGGGAGGGTCTGGACAGAGTGTGTTCTGACAGCAAGCGGGACTTAACATCTGGGAGGTTATAAGCTAACAGCTCTGCTCCGAAAGCGGGAAGGGTGGAGGACAACGGGAGGGAGAGTTGCTGAGCCCCAGGATGGGACAACAGAGCTCAATTTGCTGGGGAACAAAGGCGCTCGCCAGCGCCATCTCCCTCGCCCATCCCCCAGCCAAAATCCCAAAGGGAACCAGTTCCTGCCAGGGAACTTGCTGGCACCGCGCAAACACCCAATGCTGTGCTTCTGTGCAGCCACCCTCCAGCGGCTGGTCTGACTCCTTCCTTATGCCACAGGGCCCCTCCTGAAGCGGATTACTGAAGGAGAATCGAGCTAAGCCTGCCCTTCCCGCCCCCGTGCACCTTGCCTATCCACCCAGCTAATACACAAGATCGGCAGCACCACAAGCCTGGCAGTGTGCAAGTAGCCCAGACTGGCCACGCCACCCCACAGTGAATCCTGCCCCTAGGAGAGGGGAAGAGGAGGTACACACCAGTCTGACTGTGGCCCAGAGGTGGGCAGGGGGCAGACATCAGGTCTGACTGCTGCCCCACCCACTGACACCAGTTATTCAAGACAGCACAGGGGAAGTGCCCGGCAGGTCCGCCCACTCCAGGGACTATCCAAAATGACCAAACAGAAGAATTCCCCTCAAAAGAATCTCCAGGAAATAACAACAGTTAATGATTGATCAAAAAGGATTTAAACAATATAACAGAAAGTGAGTTTAAATAATAGTCATAAAATTAATCACTGGGCTTGAAAACAGTACAGAAGAAAGCAGAGAACCTATTGCTACAGAGATCAAGGGACTAAGGAATAGTCAGGAGGAGCTAAAAAATGCTATAAACGAGCCACAAAATAAAATGGAAATGACCACAGCTCGGATTGAAGAGGCAGAGGAGAGAATAGGTGAACTAGAAGATAAAGTTATGGAAAAAGAAAAAGCTGAGAAAAAGAGAGATAAAAATTACAGGAGTATGAGGGGAAAATTAGAGAACTAAGTGATGCACTAAAGAGAAATAATCTACGCATAATTGGTAATCCAGAGGAGGAAGAGAGAGGGAAAGGTGCTGAAGGGGTACTTGAAGAAATAATAGCTGAGAATTTCCCTGAACTGGGGAAGGAAAAAGGCATTGAAATCCAAGAGGCACAGAGACTCCATTCAGATGTAACTTGAATCGATCTTCTGCACAACATATCATAGTGAAACTGGCAAAATACAAGGATAAAGAGAAAATTCTGAAAGCAGTGAGGGATAAACGTGCCCTAACACATGAAGGGAGGCCTATAAGACTCATGACTGATCTCCCTCCTGACACTTGGCAGGCCAGAAAGGAATGGCAGGAGATCTTCAATGTGATGAACAGAAAAAATATGCAGCCGAGAATCTTTTATCCAGCAAGTCTGTCATTTAGAATAGGAGGAGAGATAAAGGTCTTCACAAACAGACAAAAACTGAAGGAATTCGTCACCACTAAACCAGCGCTACAAGAGATCCTAAGGGGGATCCTGTGAGACAAAGTACCAGAGACATCGCTACAAGCATAAAACATACAGACATCACAATGACTCTAAACCCATATCTTTCCATAATAACAGTGAATGTAAATGGACTAAATGCGCCAACCAAAAGACATAGGGTATCAGAATGGATAAAAAAACAAGACCCATCTATTTGCGGTCTACAAGAGACTCATTTTAGACCTGAGGACACCTTTAGATTGAGAGTGAGGGGATGGAGAACTATTTATCATGCTACTGGAAGTCACAAGAAAGCTGGAGGAGCCATACTTATATCAGACAAACTAGACTTTAAATTAAAGGCTGTAACAAGAGATGAAGAAGGGCATTATATAATAATAACAGGGTCTATCCATCAGGAAGAGCTAACAATTATAAATGTCTATGCGCCGAATACGGGAGCCCCCAAATATATAAAACAATTACTCATGAACATAAGCAACCTTATTGAGAAGAATGTGGTAATTGCAGGGGACTTTAACACTCCACTTACAGAAATGGATAGATCATCTAGACACACGGTCAATAAAAAAAACAAGGGCCCTGAATGATACATTGGATCAGATGGACTTGACAGATATATTTAGAACTCTGCATCCCAAAGCAACAGAATATACTTTCTTCTCAGGTGCACTTGGAACATTCTCCAAGATAGATCACATACTGGGTCACAAAACAGCCCTTCATAAGTATACAATAATTGAAATCATACCATGCATACTTTCAGACCACAATGCTATGTAGCTTGAAATCAACCACAGGAAAAAGTCTGGAAAACCTCCAAAAGCATGGAGGTTAACGAACACCTGGCCCTACTAAAGAATGAATGGGTCAACCAGGCAATTAGAGAAGAAATTAAAAAATATATGGAAACAAACGAAAATGAAAATACAACAATCCGAACGCTTTGGGATGCAGCGAAGGCAGTCCTGACAGGAAAATACACTGCAATCCAGGCCTATCTCAAGAAACAAGAAAAATCCCAAATACAAAATCTAACAGCACACCTAAAGGAAATAGAAGCAGAACAGCAAACACAGTCTAAACCCAGCAGAAGAAGATAAATAATAAAGATCAGAGCAGAAATAAACAATATAGAATCTAAAAAAAAAAAACCTGTAGAGTAGATCAATGAAACCAAGAGTTATTTTTTTGAAAAAAGAAACAAAATTGATAAACCTCTAGCCAGACTTCTCAAAAAGAAAAGGGAGATGACCCAATAGATAAAATCATGGATGAAAATAGAATTATTACAACCAATCCCTCAGAGATACAAGCAATTATCAGGGAATACTATGAAAAATTATATGCTAACAAACGGCACAACCTGGAAGAAATGGACAAATTCCTAAACATCCAAACGCTTCCAAAGTTCAATCAGGAGGAAATAGAAGGCTTGAACAGACCCATAACCAGCAAACAAATTGAATCAGTTATCAAAAATCTCCCAAGAAATGGGAGTCCAGGAACAGATAGCTTCCCAGGGGAGTTCTACCAGACGTATAAAGCAGAGATAATACCTATCCTTCTCAAGCTATTCCAAAAAATAGAAAGGGAAAGAAAACTTCCAGACTCATTCTAGGAAGCCAGTATTACTTTGATTCCTAAACCAGACAGAGACCCAGTAAAAAAAGAGAACTCCAGGCCAATATCCCTGATGAATATAGATGCAAACATTCTCAATAAGATACTAGCAAATCAAATTCAAAAGCATATAAAAAGAATTATTCACCATGATCAAGTAGTATTCATTCCTGGGATGCAGGGCTGGTTCAACATTTGCAAATCAATCAACGTGATACATCACATTAACAAAAGAAAAGATAAGAACCATATGATCCTGTCAATCGATGCAGAATAGGCCTTTGACAAAATTCAGCAATGTTTCTTAATAAAAACCCTCGAGAAAGTCGGGCTAGAAGGAACATACTTAAAGATGATGAAAGCCATTTATGAAAAGGCCACAGCTAACATCATCCTCAATGGGGAAAAACAGAGCTTTTTCCCTGAGATCAGGAACACGACAGGGATGTCCACTCTCACTGCTGTTGTGTAACATAGTGTTGGAAGTGCTAGCATCAGCAATCAGACAACAAAAGGAAATCAAAGGCATCCAAATTGGCAAAGATGAAGTCAAGCTTTCACTTTTTGCAGATGACATGATATACATGGAAAATCCAATAGACTCCACCAGAAGTCTGCTAGCACTGATACATGAATTCAGCAAAGTTGCAGGATACAAAATCAATGTACAGAAATCAGTTGCATTCTTATACACTAACAATGAAGCAACAGAAAGACAAGTAAAGAAAATGATCCCATTCACAATTGCACCAAGAAGCATAAAATACCTAGGAATAAATCTAACCAAAGATGTAAAGGATCTGTATGCTGAAAACTATAGAAAGCTTATGAAGGTAATTGAAGAAGACTTAAAGAAATGGAAAGACATTCCCTGCTCATGGATTGGAAAAATAAATATTGTCAAAATGTCAATACTACCCAAAGCTATCTACACATTCAATGCAATCCCAATCAAAATTGCACCAGCATTCTTCTCGAAACTAGAACAAGCAATCCTAAAATTCATATGGAACCACAAAAGGCCCCGAATAGCCAAAGGAATTTTGAAGAAGAAGACCAAAGCAGGAGGCATCACAATCCCAGACTTTAGCCTCTACTACAAAGCTGTCATCATCAAGACAGCATGGTATTGGCACAAAAACAGACACACAGACCAATGGAATAGAATAGAAACCCCAGAACTAGACCCACAAACGTATGGCCAACTCATCTTTGACAAAGCAGGAAAGAACATCCAATGGAAAAAAGACAGCCTCTTTAACAAATGGTGCTGGGAGAACTGGACAGCAACATGCAGAAGGTTGAAACTAGACCACTTTCTCACACCATTTACAAAAATAAACTCAAAATGGATAAAGGACCTAAATGTGAGACAGGAAACCATCAAAACCTTAGAGGAGAAAGCAGGAAAAGATCTCTCTGACCTCAGCCGTAGCAATCTCTTACTCGACACATCCCCAAAGGCAAGGGAATTAAAAGCAAAAGTGAATTACTGGGACCTTATGAAAACTATAGAAAGCTTATGAAGGAAATTGAAGAAGATATAAAGAAATGGAAAAACATTCCGTGCTCATGGACTGGAAGAATAAATATTGCCAAAATGTCAATACTACCCAAAGCTATCTACACATTCAATGCAATCCCAATCAAAATTGCACCAGCATTCTTCTTGAAACTAGAACAAGCAATCCTAAAATTCATATGGAACCACAAAAGGCCCTGAATAGCGAAAGTAATTTTGAAGAAGAAGACCAAAGCGGGAGGCATCACAATCCCAGACTTTAGCCTCTACTACAAAGCTCTAACCATTAAGACAGCATGGTATTGGCACAAAAACAGACACATAGACCAATGGAATAGAATAGAAACCCCAGAACTAGACCCACAAACGTATGGCCAACTAATCTTGGACAAAGCAGGAAAGAATATCCAGTGGAAAAAAAGACAGTCTCTTTAACAAATGGTGCTGGGAGAACGAGACAGCAACATGGAGAAGATTGAAGCTAGACCACTTTCTCACACCATTCACAAAAATAAACTCAAAGTGGGTAAAGGAGCTGAATGTGAGACAGGAAACCATCAAAACCCTAGAGGAGAAAGCAGGAAAAGACCTCTCTGACCTCAGTCGTATCAATTTCTTCCATGACACACACCCAAAGGCAAGGGAATTAAAAGCAAAAATGAACTATTGGGACCTCATGGAAATAAAAAGCCTCTGCACTTCCAAGGAAGCAATCAACAAAACTAAAAGACAACCAATGGAATGGGAACAGATATTTGCAAATGACATATCGGACAAAGGGCTAGTGTCCAAAATCTATAAAAAGCTCACCAAACTCCACACCCAGAAAACAAATAATCCAGTGAAGAAATGGGCAGAAAACATGAATAGACACTTCTCTAAAGAAGACAGCCGGATGTCCAACAGGCACATGAAAGATGCTCAACGTTGCTCCTCATCAGCGAGATACAAATCAAAACCACACTCAGATATCACCTCACGCCAGTCAGAGTGACCAAAATGAACAAACCAGGAGACTATAGCTGCTGGAGAGGATGTGGAGAAACGGGAACCCTCTTGCACTGTTGGTGGGAATGCCAACTGGTGAAGCCACTCTGGAAAACAGTGTGGAGGTTCCTCAAAAAATTAAAAATAGCCCTACCGTATGACCCAGCAATAGCACTGCTAGGAATTTACCCAAGGGATACAGGAGTACTGATGCATAGGGGCACTTGTACCCCAATGTTTATAGCAGCACTTTCAACAATAGCCAAATTATGGAAAGAGCCTAAATGTCCATCAAGTGATGAATGGATAAAGAAATTGTGGTTTAGATACACAATGGAGTACTACGTGGCAATGAGAAAGAATGAAATATGGCCCTTTGTAGCAACGTGGATGGAACTGGAGAGTGTAATGCTAAGTGAAATAAGCCATACAGAGAAAGACAGATACCATATGGTTTCACTCTTATGTGGATCCTGAGAAACTTAACAGAAACCCATGGGGCAGGGGAAGGGAAAAAAAAGAGGGTAGAGTGGGAGAGAGCCAAAGCATAAGAGACTCTTAAAAACTGAGAACAAACTGAGGGTTGATGGGGGGTGGGAGTGAGGGGAGGGTGGGTGATGGTAATTGAGGAGGGCACCTTTTGGGATGAGCACTGGGTGTTGTATGGAAACCAATTTGACAATAAATTTCATATATTGAAGAAAAAAATAAAATATTCAAGAAAAAAAGAAATGATGATGGTGGTGATGATTATTATAACTCTAATAAAAGTAATATATTGTTTTAAGCTACTATTTTGGGGTCTTGTTTGATACATAGCAATAGATCATCAAAATGATATCGAATGTGAAACAAGTTCGTGTGTAGATTTAAAAGTTTTTTACTATGCATATAGTGAACCACATGTATTTATGAATATGTTTGGTAGAAACACATGATGTATATGGATCCAAAACTCATTTTTCGCCTAAAAATAAGTCTTGGCTTTCATTTTTGTCATTAAAAATATAGTTACTGGGGCGCCTGGGTGGATCAGTCAGTTAAAGGTCCAACTTCAGCTCAGGTCATGATCTCACGGTTCGTGGGTTCGAGCCCTACATCGGGCTCTGTGCTGACAGCTCAGAGCCTGGAGCCTGCTTCTGATTCTGTGTCTCCCAATCTCTCTGCCCCTCCCGCACTCACCCTCTGTCTCTCTCTCAAAAATAAATAAATATTAAAAAATAATAAAAATACAGTTACCTCATGCTCTGAAATATATGAAGACTATTACATTGAATTTTTAAACAATCACATGATTTTAATATAGCTGAGTTAGCCTCCATCTCCATTTACCCCATTCTCTCCCCAGAGGTAACCACACTCTTAAGTTGGTATATATCTTTACACATATGTTTCTACACTTTGCCTATATATGTATATACCTAAATTTAAGTATGTAAAATATATTTGAAAAATAAAAAGTATATTATATAAAATATAAAAATATTAAAATATATATAGAATTACTTTTAGACACGTAAACATTTTGACAGTTTTTACACTGTCAAACACATTGGCAAAGAATTGTGTTTTCAACCTGTTTCTCTCAGGTTTATCATGTTTAAGACTTTCACTCATTGCTATATGGATATGTAGGTCATTCATTTTAACTGTGCATAGTGTTCTTATTATGGAAATGCACCATAATTCTTGATTTTCCTATTAATAATATTTCTCTGTTAATAAATATTTCTATGCTTCTTAGTTCATGGATTACATTACTATTTTCCACCTTGTCATTTTTGCCCAAGTTGCCAAATCTTTTGGCTCCTGGCTAACAGACCCACCTCATTGTGTGTGCATGTGTGCGTGTTTCAGGAAGATGATAGTTATTAATAGTAACATATGTGAATATGCCTTATAATTTACAAGCATCTTTATGTACATTATCCCATGCAATCTGTTCAAACACTGTTAAATTTGGTCAATTTGGTTAAATCTAGTAAAGTAGACTTGGGAGAAGTTAAATGACTTGTTTAGATACACAGAAACAGTGGCAGAGTTGTGGACTCAAGTTTAGGTTGTTTGTCTTATAGCCCATGCCTTGTCTGTTAGGGGAGAGGGAAGAATTTTGAAAGATATATACTAACTTTTTCACTGACTTTTTTCCTGGTTATTTTTAAGAGACTTAAGGGAGGAAATGTTTCCTCTTGGCAGATATGGTAAAAGCATGAGGTAAAAGGGAAAAAAAGTTTACTAGTAACCTTTTAAACTTAAGAAAATTTATTTTAAACAAACATGATTTTTTCAATTGCATTATTTATTGTTTTTAGAAGCACTCAAACAATACCCAAATAGTTACTACTCACAATGATAACAAAATTTATGTTTTGATGTTCATCTATCATTTTTAAACTTGTATATAACTTTTCAACATATTTAGAAATATGAAGTTTCCACAGCTACATGCCAGAGAACAACTAAACAAAAGAATGTTTTAAAATCATGTCAAACACATCAAATATTATTTGTGGCAAAGTACCAAACAGTATAATTAATTAAGTACTCTATTTTAAAATTTGTGAGAAGAAGCAAGCATAATATTGTACTGTTCTTTTAAAGAAGGTAGTTTTTAAAAATAATTGTATGCTGCCATTATGTTGTAGAGAACTGAAAAATATAAAGACATCACCAAAAATGGTAGAGTAGGGAACTCAAAGATTCCATGTCAAAAATGGTCAATATCAACTTTTGCAGGACTCTGGAATCTAATAAAAACTTAAAACAACCAGGGGAAAACTAGTTTAAGATAAAAGCTCCTGCATTGTAGTAAGAGAGTGCCATGACATTTTAAATTACCAGACTATCATCCTCAATACTCCAGATCAGCTAGTGAAGTTTGCTAGTACCAGAAGGAACATTATGGACCTTATTCAATTGTATCTGTGGGTCTTGACCATCTCGCTGGTCCTCCTCACAGAAGACACCAAGGTTTCCCTTTATTTTGCCTCAGAGCCTTCCCAGGAGTAGAGTGACTTTTGTCAAAAGCATTTAAAGGCTTGGATATTAGACACAGCAGCCTGGGGTAAAGGACAGTACCAAGGTCAAAAAATAAATAGAATGAGAAAACTGGGAGGAAGAGGCTAGGAAAGGAAATACATGGGAAAATAAGGGCTTTTAAAAGTTCCCCAATATACAGGGAGACTGAGAAGACCACACATATGCCCAGGATGGAATGCAACTGTTTCAAAGACCTGAGGAGGCCTTTCACCTCCAGCTAGCCTTCAGACTCTGTGCAAGAAGAAAGTGAAAATTAATACAGAGTTGAAAATGGTCTGGCTAAGCAGTGAACGAGTTCACCAGCACAAACCAATCTGCAAATACTGGGAGTGTTTCTTCTTTTTTTCTTTTACTGGCTCCAGGTATTTAAAGTAACTGTCAAAATACCAGCTGATCACTAAGTTAAGGCAACACAGGTTTCAGTGGCAGACATGATAAAGACTACAGACTTTACAAAATCAATTTAGAAAAGTCACTAAACAAACAAACAACAATCCACAACAGCCAACAACAACAAATCCTCAGGGAGAATATGATTTCCAGAGGTGCCATATTATACTATTCAAAATGTCGAGTTTCAGCAACAGCAGAAAAATATGAAATGTGCAAAGAAAGGATGGCTATTCACAACAAAAATGAAATTAGTAAAAACTGACTCTGAGGAAGCCGGACTTACTAGGGAAAGGCTTTAAGTCACTGAATTTAATATGCTCAAAGAGCTAAAGGAAACCATAGAAAAAGAACTAAAATAAACCAGGAAATTAATGTCTTGCCAAATGGGGAACATGAATAAACAGGAAGAAATTATTAAAAGGAACTAACAAAAATTCTGGAGCTGAAAATTACAGTAGCTGAAATTAAAAATTCAATTAAAAGGTTCAATATCAGACATGAACTTACAGAATACACTCACCAAGACACAATATAGTCAAACTGTCAAAGCCAAAGACAAAAAGAGTATCTCGAAAGCAGCATTCAGTCTTATTTGGACCCTAGTCAAAACAAACTGTTAAAAACCTATAACAGAATTGAAAACTTGAACACGGATTGGACATAAAACAGTATTCAGGGATTATTAATTGTTAGGTGGGAAAATGGTATTGTGGTATAAATATACATATGATATGTTATACATAAATTATATAAATACATAAATACATATGAGAGTCCTTATAGACATGTACTTTGAAATACTTATGCACAAAATGATATTATGACCGACATTTGCTTCAAAAATAATTTCTAAGAGTAGGAAGTGGGTAAGGATACACATGAAGTAACATTGGCAATGAGTTAACCGTTGGAGCTATGTGATGAGTACAGTGGCTTTCATTCTACTATTTTATTTTTGCATATGTTTTAATTTTTTTCATAACAAAAGTTAGAATAAAGTTAAGGTAAACTATAAAGAGAATGACATTCTAGTCGAAAAGGGAACAAAAGAGTATTAAGAAGAATTAGAAAAAATTACATCTCCTTTCCTGACCCCCACCCCCAACATTTTGGTATAGAGAAAATGGTGGGCATTGGTAGCAAGGAGGACCACAGGTTGGGAGCAGGGTAGGTGCGACATCTTGCTCATAGATGTTCTTGCATAAATTCTGTTTTTTAAGATATTGAATTAAAATGTGATTATCTTCACTACTCAAGTTTTCTGCACCCCCTTAACTTTTGCGACTAAACCCGACGCGGGGAGGGATGTATCCTGGGAGCAAAGGAGAGGAAGAAGCAAGTTCCCAGAGGAGGACAGGAAATGGCCAACAGGCCTCTAAGAAGATACTGCCCTTCCCCGGCAGGCAGAGAAAAGCCAAGGAATATACAAAGAGGGGAGATTCACAGAGTCCAGCCTGGTGCTGCTCAGAAGGACGATGCAGCAGAGAGGAGGTGCGCAGGCCAACCAGTTCTGCACCACCCCGTGGGCAGCAGCGGGCACGGGATGGGGGCGGTGCCGCTCGCGGTGACGAAGGCCTCACATGACCTGCCAATGGTGACTCGAGCGCCTAGCTCTAGCGTCAGATTGGGCCGGCGCTCGCTCCCTTCTCGTTACCTGCTCCTCGTGGCCCTGAGAGCGTGGGGGCCAGGGGAAGCCCCAAAGAGTAGGAATTGGAGGGGGAACAGGTAAGGGACCTGGAGGAGGGGGAGAGTCCCCTGGGCCGGTGTGCGAGAGCCCACGCGGCCCACGGAGACCTCCTCGGGTCCCAGCTGCCCGGGGGCGGAACTGCGAAAGAACCGCAGCCCTCACGCCAAACTGTGGCCCGCGTTTGGCCGCAGAAAATGGTAGGGCGGAGGGTTGGACCGCCATGAGGCGATGACCCTTCGCAAACACCTGCCTCTCGCACTCAGGCCCCGCCCCCGTCCTTCTTGGTGTAGAAAATGGTAGTCAGAGCGGGGGATGGGGCGTCCGGGGGTGGGGGTGGGACGGCCGTGGGGTCTCGGGGGGCCCAGGAGAGGCTGGGTGGCGTCGGGTTGGCGCCGAGCACTGAGTTGCAGCAGTCCCCGCTTCCCCACCCCTGCCCTCTGCAGGTGTGCGGGTGTAGGTGTCCTGTCGGCTCACTGGGGGCGAGAATCGGGAGGAGGAGACTGCAAGGATAGGCCCAGGTCGTTGCGGGGGACATTGGGGAGGCGGGTGGGGGTAACGTGTGGAAAGCCCTGAGACCCCAAATTCCTCCCACCAACCAGCCCCTCTCCATCTTGGTGCCTGCAGAGGCGTGGAGACGGATCGGCTGGGAGAAGGGTGGGCTTTGGGAGAGGAGCGACCGGGAGGGGGTAAGGCTCAGACTGGGGACCTGCCGGAAAGCGTAGGGAGCCTCTATGGTGGGAAAGTAAAATTTTAAAAAGCCTTTGGTATCCAAGGCTCTGAATTTTGGAACAGGCGTAGTAAGGGCCTCTGTCCTCGGTGCTGCTCGTCCCAAGAAAATAGTCTCTTATCTCTTAGGAGCAATGGCGTCCAAAAAGAAACAAACGGTGAAAAATCTCAACATGGAAAATGCCCAGCAGGAAAACGGAGAAGAACAAGGCCTCCTACAGAATGGTGAGGAAGCACACAATTCGAGAGGAGGTGAAGGCCAGAAGCATGGACGAAATGTCAGGCTGGGGCGAATGAGACGACTTGTCCCTAATTTTCGATGGGCCATACCCAACAGGCATATTGATCATAATGAAGTGGGAGATGATGTGGAAAAGTTCCTAGGGCAGATGATGGAAATCAGGAGAAAAACTAAGGACCAGCAAATGAGGCATCATAAGCACTTCCAAACTCCTGAGCCTGATAATCATTATGACTTTTGCCTTATACCTTGAATTGTAAGGTTTTCCCTGCGGTTAATAATGTGGCCTCTGCTCTACAAGCTTGTAGTTTTGTGATTTACTTTTTAGGTAAAACTGTTGGTGTTTCCACTTAGCAGTTTGTAATTAAATATTGTTTTGTCTCAGTGTAAAACTTTCTGTCCAGTAGGGCAGTTTCACCCAGGTTTAGGAAAAACTATTCTTTTCATAATATGAAATGAATAAATCAGATTAAAAAGCAATCTTCCTTTTTCACCCTAGTCTTTATTTTTTGCTACTATCTGTCCTCACCTAGCTGCCTAGACTCAAAACCACAACTGTCTTTGACTTTTTGTTGTTGTTGTTACCATCCAATGAGTAAGGAAGGATCATATTCATAACATCTGATATTATTTTAAGAATGTATGCCCTACTGTTTTTCAGAGTGAGGCCACCACCTGCATAAAAACACCTTGGGAGGGGAGCACTTTTTTAATATTTTATTTATTTATTTATTTATTTATTTATTTATTTATTTTAAAGAAGGAGAGAGTGGGGGAGGGGCAGAGAGAGAGGGGAACAGAAGATCCAAAGCCCAGTGCCGGGCTGGAACTCACAAACTGAGATCATGTGACCTGAGCTGAAGTTGGATGCTCAAGCGACTGAGCCACCCAGGCATCCCAGGGGAGATTTTTAAGCTTTTTAATGTAGAACATCTGGCTTCTATTCTCCAGATTCACAGATGGGCATGCCACAATCTCCATTTGTTTTTGAGTTTTATTTTATTTATTTTGAGAGAGAGACCATGTAAGTGTGTGAGCAGGGGAGGGCAAAGAGGGAGAAAGAGAATCTTAAGCAGGTTCCATGCTATCAGTGCTGAGCTTGATGCAGGGTTAGATCTCACAAACTATGAGATCATGACCTGAGCCAAAATCAAGAATCCGACACTTAATTGACTGAGCCACCCAGGCGCCCCCAGAATCTTCATTTTTTAACACGCTTTCCTCGTAAATCTAATGTACACTGAGGCCATATATATATATATATATATACACACACATATACACACATATACATATATATATACATACATATGTATATATCTAAGTACATATGTGAGTGCTGTATTATTAAGTGTGAAAAATAAAGTAAAATAACAGGATGAATATCACCTGAATTTGATGGACAAAAACATTAAAAAGGAAAAGTACAGGGCCTTAAAGTAGAACGGTATAAGAGTGGTAGGGATAATGGCAGATGAGGGTACTGGTGTTCAGAGATGTTCAGAACCAAGGCTACCCCCTGCTATATAACTGGCTTGGGCCATTTTCTCTAAGACTGTTATGTGGAAATACAGAATATTTAACTTTTGTAACTGATAACAAGCTAAGGAGGGTATCAGGGAGACTCAGTAAGATTGAGGGTGTTTTTAATATTTTTGTATATTTTCAATGTAGATGCTTTAAATTTTATGAAAGAACAGAAAGAAATTTTTAAAGACCTGACAACCCAGTCTTCTTCACGGTGATAATAGCCACCCATTATGGCTATTGAAATCAGTTTTGTGGCTCACAACAATCAATTTTAAAAAAACAAATTAGGGAGTGCCTAAGTGACTCAGTCGTTTAAGCATCAGATTTGATTTCGGCTTAGGTCGTGATCTCACGTTTTTTGAGACCAAGCCCTGTGTTGAGCTGCAGGCTGACATTGCAGAGCCTGCCTGGGTTTCTCTCCCTCTCTATCTGCCCCTCCCTCTCTCTCTACCCCTCCCCTGCTTGCTTGTGCTCCCTTTCTCTCTCTCAAACTAAACTTAAAATTAAAAAAAAAAGAACAAAAAACATCATAGTCCATCATCCAGTAGCATTAATAATTATTTTGAGGGGTGCCTGGATGGCTCAGTCGGTTTAGTATCCGACTTCAACTCAGGTCATGATCTCATGGTTTGTGGGTTCAAGCCCCACATTAGGCTCTGTGCTAGCAGTGTGGAGCAGGCTTGGTATTATCTCTCTCTCCCTCTCTCTCTCTCTCTGTCTCTCTCATTCAAAATACATAAATAAACTTTAAAAAAAAAGAATTATTTTTGAGGGCCATATGAGTAGCCCAGTTGGTTAAGCATCTGACTCTTGATTTCAGCTCAGGTCATGATTTCATGGTTTGTGGGATCCAGCTCTGCATCAGGCTCTGTGCTGACAGTGTGGAACCTGTTTGGGATTCTCTCGTGCTCTCTCTCTGCCTCTCCCCCCTCAAAATAAATAAATTAACTTTAAAAAATTATTTTAAGAAACTAGTTTTAGTTTTACTTGTAGGAAATATTGTAGCCTTAAAAATGTATTTCTTTTTTTTAATGTTTATTTATTTTTGAGAGAGGGAGAGTGTGAGCAGGGGAGGAGCAGAG
The DNA here is from genome assembly GCF_007474595.2 of Lynx canadensis. Taxonomy (NCBI): domain Eukaryota; kingdom Metazoa; phylum Chordata; class Mammalia; order Carnivora; family Felidae; genus Lynx; species Lynx canadensis. The sequence goes on along the minus strand of NC_044321.2, from coordinate 80,829,315 downwards.
AGAGAGGGAGACACAGAATCCAAAGCAAGGTCCAGGCTCTGAGCTGTCATTACAGAACCCAACGCGGGGCTCGAACTCATGAACCATGAGATCGTGACCTGAGCTGAAGTCGGACACTTAACTGACTGAGCCGTCCAGGAGCCCACCCCCAAGGTAGTATGAGCATAGAACCTTCTAGAAGCAGCAAAGTTCAGGGATCATAATCAGAACATGATTGAAGATAAACAAGGAAGCACACTTTCCTGAGTGTTTCAGCAAGGGTGAAAGAGTGAGAACAGAACTTCCTGCAAAAAAATAAAAGCCAGGAGAAAAAGTAAAATTTACCAAGTAACAAGGCAATTGAAGGAGCACTGATTTGCTGTAGTGAACACTTCCATTAACTTATACATCCCATGGGAGGGTCAATCTTGGTGGGCAGTACATTCTGACTTTTTAAGGTGAAGATTGAAATATGTCATTGGGGAATGTCCCTAAAGAGGCCAGTAAGAAAATAAAAGAAATATTAAAACCAAAGAAAAGTGAATCAACTAGGAACAACAAAAAGGACTAAGGCATTCATCCCTATCAGTCATTTATATATTCATGTTTAGTTTCTTGAGGAACATGTGTATATTTTTATAGATTTTGAAACAGGGCTTAGGATAGAAGCTAAGTAATTAAAAAGAAAAAAGGAGATATCTCTAAGTAGAGCCTTTCAGAAGCATATGCTGTCAACTTCAAATTACAGAAAATTGAGATATCATTGAGGGAGTCTTTAAAGAGGCCAGCAAGGAAAAAATTGAACTTATAACGAAAGAAAGTAAAAACAAACGAAATATCACGAGAAGAAAACACAAAACAAGTTATCACTTCTACTCTTTTCAGTCTGTGTCTACATGTAAGTAATTATGTTAGCGTTATTAAGGTATAACTAAAGTTCAGAAAGTACCTAAACTATGCAATTTGATCTGTGTTACATATATGTAAGCCTATGAAACCATAACCACAATGAAAATACAAGCACTTACATCACCTCCAAAAGTCTTTTTCTTCCCATTTGTAGTCTACCCCCACTTCCACCTCCATCCTCAAGCAAACTCTGGTCTGCTTTCTGTCACTATATTTTGATTTTTGCAGTATTTTTTATATAAAGTTAATCACAGAGCATACACTTTTTTTTTATTTTTGTCTGACCTCATTTAGTCAATATAATGATTTTGCATGCAATAATAACATATTCTTTTCTACTGCTGAGTGATATTTCATGATATGGTGAATGTTTATCCCTTCATCTGTTGATGGGCACTTAGATAATTTCTAGTTGTTGGCTGTTACAAATAAAGCTGATATGAATATGCATGCACAGATTTTTGTGTAAACGTGTTTTCATTTTTCTTGGGTATACACCTAGGAATGAAATGGCAACATTATATAGAAGTTGTAAGTTTAATTTTTAAGAAAGAAACTACGAAGCTGTTTTCCAAGGTGGTTTCACCATTTTACGTTCCCATGAGTAGAGTATTAGAGTGCCAACTTTCCTCATCCTTATAATTACTCAGTGTGGTTAGGGTTTTTTTGTTAATATTTTTAATTTTTAAAAGTTTTTGTTTAAATTCCAGGTAGTTAACATACGGTGTTGGGGCGCCTGGGTGGCGCAGTCGGTTAAGCGTCCGACTTCAGCCAGGTCACGATCTCGCGGTCCGGGAGTTCGAGCCCCGCGTCGGGCTCTGGGCTGACCGCTCAGAGCCTGGAGCCTGTTTCCGATTCTGTGTCTCCCTCTCTCTCTGCCCCTCCCCCATTCATGCTCTGTCTCTCTCTGTCCCAAAAGTAAATAAACGTTGAAAAAAAATTTTAAAAAAACATACGGTGTAATATTAGTTTCAAGCTGTACAATATAGTGATTGAACATTTCCATACAACACCAGGTGATTATCACAACAAGTGCACTCCTTAGTCCCCATCACCTATTTAACCCATCCCACCACCTCTCTCCCCTCTGGTAACTATCAGTTTGTTCTCTATAGTTAAGAGTCTCTTTCTTGGTTTGCCTCTCTGTCTCTTTTCTTTACTTTTGCTCGTTTGTTTTGTTTCTTAAATTCCACATATGAGTGAAGTCATATGGTATTTGTCTTTCTCTGACTGACTTGATTTCCTTAGCATAATACTCTCTAGCTCCATCCACATTGTTTTAAATGGCAAGATTTCATTCTTTTTTATGACTAATATTCCATTCTACATATATACCACTTCTTTATCCATTTATCACTTGATGCACATTTGGACTCTTTCCATAGTTTGGCTATTGTAGATAATGGTGATATACACATTGGGGTGCATGTATCCCTTTGAATAGTATTTTTGTATTCTTTGGGTAAATACCTAGTACTGTAATAGCTGGCTCACAAAGTAGTTCTATTTTTAAATTTTGGAGGAGCCTCCATAACTATTTTACAGAGTGGCTGCACCAGTTTGCATTCCCACTGGCAGTGCAGGAGGGTTCCTCTTTCTCCACGTCCTTACCACCACCTGTTCTTTCTTGTGTTTTGATTTTAGCCATTCTGATGGGTGTTAGGTGATATCTCATTGTAGTTTTGATTTGTATTTCCCTGATGATGAAAGATGTTGAACATATTTTCATGTCTTTGTTGGAAATTTTAACCATTCTAAAGGGTGTATAGTATCTTGTGGCTTTAATTTTTATTTCTCTGATGACTAGTGATGTTCAGCATCTTTTCATGTACTCATTAGTCATTCATCTAGCTTCTTTTGTGAAAAAAAATTGTTCAAATATTTTGCTAATTTTTAAATTTGGTTGTTCATCCTCTTACTGCTGAATTGCAATATTTCTTTATAAATTCTGTATTCAGTTTCGTTGATATATATGTTGTAAATTTTTCTCTCAGTCTTGGTTTGCCTTTTCATTTACTTGTTTCTTTCAAAGACCAAAGCTTTTAAATTTTTATGATGTCCATTTAATCAATTTTCCCTTTTATAATTGTGTTCTATTTAAATAATGTGCTGCTTAAACCAAGGTTATAAAGACTTTTTCCTCTATTTTACTCCAATATTTTTATATTTTTTAGGCTTTTCATTTTGTTTTATGAACCATCTTAAGTTAATTTTTGTGTGAATGTGAAGTAAACCTTGGCGTTCATTTTTCCCATATTGATATCTGACTAATACAACACCATTTGTTGAGAAGACTTTCCTTTCTCCATCCTATAGCTTTTTTATCTTTGTCAAAAATCAAGTACTTATGCATATGTAGCTGTATTTTTGTACTTTCTTTTCTGCTTTACTAATCACTATGTCTATCTTTTCACCAATATCAAATTGTCTTGATTGCTGTAGCCTTATAGTAAGTCTTGAAATTAGGTAGGGAAAGTCCTGCAACGTTGTTCTTCTCTGTTAAAATTGCTTTCAATATTCTAGGTCCCCTGAATTTTCATATAAGTTTTAGAATCAGTAAATGATCTATTTTTAAGCCTGCAAGAATTTTTTTTTCCTTTTCAATTAAGATTTATTTTTTTAATTTAATTAATTAATTTATTTTTTAAATATGAAATTTATTGTCAAATTGGTTTCCAAATAACACCCAGTGCTCACCCAAAAGGTGCCCTCCTCAATACCCATCACCCACCCTCCCCTCCCTTCGACCCCCCATCAACCCTCAGTTTGTTCTCAGGTTTTTCTTTATTTTTTTTACATTTATTTATTTTTGAGAAACAGAGTGAGACAAAGCATGAGCGGAGGAGGGTCAGAGAGAGAAGGCAACACAGAATCTGAAGCAGGCTCCAGGCTCTGAGCAAGCAGTCAGCACAGAGTCTGATGCGGGCTCCAACCCACGAAACTGTGAGATCATGACCTGAGCCAAAGTCAGACGCTCAACCGACTGAGCCACCCAGGCGCCCCTGATCTGTTTTTAAGAGTCTCTTATGTTTCCGCTCCCTTCCTCCCTAACCTTTTTTTTTTCCTTCACCTCCCCCATTGTCTTATGTTAAGTTTCTCAGGATCCACATAAGAGTGAAAACATATGGTATCTGTCTTTCCTATATGACTTATTTCACTTACCATAACACTCTCCAGTTCCATCCACATTGCTGCAAAAGGCCATATTGAATTCTGTCTCATTGCCACGTAGTATTCCATTGTGTACGTAAACCACAATTTCTTTATCCACTCATCAGTTGATGGACGTTTAGGTTCTTTCCATGAATTGGCTATTGTTGAAAGTGCGGCTATAAACATTAGGGTACAAGTGCCCCTATGAATCAGCACTTCCTGTATCCTTTGGGTAAATTCCTAGCAGTGCTATTGCTAGGTCTAGGATAGATCTATTTTTAATTTTTTGAGGAACCTCCACACTGTTTTCCAGAGCGGCTGCATCAGTTTGCATTCCCACCAACAGTGCAACAGGGTTTCCATTTCTCCAAATCCTCGCCAGCATCAATAGTGTCCTGATTTGTTCATTTTAGCCACTCTGACTGGTGTGAGGTAGTATCTGAGTGTGGTTGTGATTTGTATTTCCCTGATGAGAAGCGACATTGAGCATCTTTTCATGTGCCTGTTAGACATCTGGAAGTCTTCTTTAGAGAAGTGTCTATTTATGTTTTTTGCCCATTTCTTTACTGGATTATTGGCTTTTTGGGTGTGGAGTTTGGTGAGCTCTTTATAGATTTTGGACACTAGCCCTTTGTCCGATATGTCATTTGCAAATATCTTCTCCCATTCTGTTGGTTGTCTTTTAGTTTTCTTGATTGTTTCCTTTGCAGTGCAGAAGCTTTTAATCTTCATGAGGTCCCAATAGTTCGTTTTTGCTTTTAGTTCCCTTGCCTTTGGAGATGTGTCAAGTAAGAAATCACTGCAGCTGAGGTCAGAGAGGTTTTTTTCTGCTTTCTCCTCTAGGGTTTTGATGGTTTCCTGTCTCACATTCAGGTCCTTCATCCATTTTGAGTTTATTTTTGTGAATGGTGTAAGAAAGTGGTCTAGTTTCATTCTTCTGCATGTTGCTGTCCAGTTCTCCCAGCACCATTTGTTAAGGAGACTGACTTTTTTCCATTGGATATTCTTTCCTGCTTTGTCCAAGATTAGTTGGCCATATTTTTCTGGCTCTAGTTCTGGGGTTTCTATGCTACTCCATTGGTCTATGTGTCTGTTTTTGTGCCAATACCATGCTGTCTTGATGATGACAGCTTTGTAGTAGAGGCTAAAGTCTGGGATTGTGATGCCTCCTGCTTTGGTCTTCTTCAAAATTACTTTGGCTATTCAGGGCCTTTTGTGGTTCCATATGAATTTTAGGATTGCTTGTTCTAGTTTTAAGAAGAATGCGGGTGCAATTTTGATTGGAATTGCATTGAATGTGTAGATAGCTTTGGGTAGTATTGACATTTTGACAATATTTATTCTTCCAATCCATGAGCACGGAATGTTTTTCCATTTCTTTGTAACTTCTTCAATTTCCTTCGTAAGCTTTCTATAGTTTTCAGCATGCAGATCTTTGACATCTTTGGTTAGATTTATTCCTAGGTATTTTATGCTTCTTGGTGCAATTGTGAATGGGATCAGTTTCTTTATTTGTCTTTCTGTTGCTTCATTATTAGTGTATAAGAATGCAACTGATTTCTGTACATTGATTTTGTATCCTGCGACATGGCTGAATTCATGTATCAGTTCTAGCAGACATTTGGTGGAGTCTATCGGGTTTTCCATGTATACTATCATGTCATCTGCAAAAAGTGAAAGCTTGACTTCATCTTTGCCAACTTTGATGCCTTTGATTTCCTTTTGTTGTCTGATTGCAAGCACTTCCAACACTATGTTACACAACAGCGGTGAGAGTGGACATCCCTGTCATGTTCATGATCTCAGGGAGAAAGCTCTCGGTTTTTCCCCACTGAGGATGATATTAGCTGTGGACTTTTCATAAATGGCTTTTATGATGTTTAAGTATATTCCTTCTATCTCAACTTTCTCGAGGGTTTTTATTAAGATAGGATGCTGAATTTTGTGAAATGCTTTTTCTGCATCTATTAACAGGATCATATGGTTCTTATCTTTTCTTTTATTAATGTGATGTGTCACATTGATTGATTTGCGAATGTTGAACCAAGCCTGCAGCCCAGGAATGAATCCCACTTGATCCTGGTGAATAATTCTTTTCATATGCTATTGAATTCAATTTACCAGTTCCTTATTGAGAATGTTTGCATCCATATTCATCAGGGATATTGGCCTGCGGTTCTCTTTTTTTGCTGGGTCTCTCTCTGCTTTAGGAATCAAAGGAATGCTGGCTTCATAGAATGATTCTGGAAGTTTCCCTTCCCTTGCTATTTTTTGGAAAAGCTTGAAAAGGATAAGTATTATCTCTGCCTTAAATGTCTGGTAGAATTCCACTGGGAAGCCATCTGGTCCTGGACTCTTATTTGTTGGGAGATTTTTGATAACTGATTCAATTTCTTTGCTGGTTATGGGTTTGTTCAAGTTTTCTATTTCTTCCTGTTTGAATTTTGGGAGTGTGTGGGTGCTTAAGAATTTGTCCATTTCTTCCAGGTTATCCAGATCTTTGGCATATAATTTTGAAGAGTATTCCCTGACAATTGCTTGTATTTCTGAGGGATTGGTTGTAATAATTCCATTCTCACTCATGATTTTATCTACTTGGGTCATCACCCTTTTCTTTTTGAGAAGCATGGATAGAGGTTTATTAATTTGTTTCTTATTTCAAAAAAACAACTCTTGGTTTCATTGATCTGCTCTACAGTTTTTTTTTAGATTCTATATTGTTTATTTCTGCTCTGATCTTTATTATTTCTCTTCTTCTGCTGGGTTTGGGGTGTCCTTGCTGTTCTGTTTCTATGTCCTTCAGGTGTGCTGTTACATTTTGTATTTGGGATTTTTCTTGTTTCTTGAGATAGGCCTGGATTGCAATGTATTTTCCTCTCAGGACTGCCTTCGCTGCATCCCAAAGCATTTGGATTGTTGTATTTTCATTGTCATTTGTTTCTATATATTTGTTAATATCATCTCTAATGGCCTGGTTGACCCATTCATTCTTTAGTATGGTGTTCTTTTTTTTTTTAATATATGAAGTTTATTGTCAAATTGGTTTCCATACAACACCCAGTGCTCATCCCAAAAGGTGCCCTCCTCATACCCATCACCCACCCTCTCCTCACTCCCACCCCCCATCAACCCTCAGTTTGTTCTGTTTTTTTTTTCAACGGTTTTTATTTATTTTTTTGGGACAGAGAGAGACAGAGCATGAACGGGGGAGGGGCAGAGAGAGAGGGAGACACAGAATCGGAAACAGGCTCCAGGCTCCGAGCCATCAGCCCAGAGCCCGACGCGGGGCTCGAACTCCCGGACCGCGAGATCGTGACCTGGCTGAAGTCGGACGCTTAACCGACTGCGCCACCCAGGCGCCCCCATTTGTTCTGTTTTTAAGAGTCTCTTATACATTGGCTCTCTTCCACTCTAACCTCTACTTTTTTTTCCTTCGCCTCCCCCATGGGTTTCTGTTAAGTTTCTCAGGATCCACACAAGAGTGAAAACTTATGGTATCTGTCTTTCTCTGTATGGCTTCTTTCATTTAGCATCACACTCTCCAGTTCCATCCACGTTGCTACAAAGGGCCATATTTCATTCTTTCTCATTGCCACGTAGTACTCCATTGTGTATCTAAACCACAATTTCTTTATCCATTCATCGGGTGATGGACATTTAGGCTCTTTCCATAATGTGGCTATTGTTGAGAGTGCTGCTATCAACACTGGGGTACAAGTGCCCCTATGCATGAGTACTCCTGTATCCCTTGGGTAAATTCCTAGCAGTGCTATTGCTGGGTCATAGGGTAAGTCTATTTTTAATTTTCTGAGGAACCTCCACACTGTTTTCCAGAGTGGCTGCACCAATTTGCATTCCCACCAACAGTGCAAGAGGGTTACCATTTCTCCACATCCTCTCCAGCATCTATAGTCTCCTGATTTGTTCATTTTGGCCACTCTGACTGGTGTGAGGTGATATCTGAGTGTGGTTTTGATTTGTATTTCCCTGATGAGGAACGAAGTTGAGCAACTTTTCATGTGCCTGTTGGCCATCTGGATGTCTTCTTTAGAGAAGTGTCTATTCATGTCTTCTGCCCATTTCTTCACTGGATTATTTGTTTTTCGGGTGTGGAGTTTGGTGAGCTCTTTATAGATTTCGGATACTAGCCCTTTGTCCGATATGTCATTTGCAAATATCTTTTCCCATTCCGTTGGTTGCCTTTTAGTTTTGTTGGTCATTTCCTTTGCTGTGCAGAAGCTTTTTATCTTCATAAGGTCCCAGTAGTTCATTTTTTCTTTTAATTCCCTTGCCTTTGGGGATGTGTCAAGTAAGAAATTGCTACAGCTGAGGTCAGAGAGGTCTTTTCCTGCTTTCTCCTCTAGGGTTTTGATGGTTTCCTGTCTCACATTCATTTCCTTTATCCACTTTGAGTTTACTTTTGTGAATGGTGTGAGAAAGTGGTCTAGTTTCAATCTTCTGCATGTTGCTGTCTGGTTCTCCCAGTACCAGTTGTTAAAGAGACTGTCTTTTTTCCACTGGATATTCTTTCCTGCTTTGTCAAAGATTAGTTGGCCATAAGCTTGTGGGTCTAGTTCTGGGGTTTCTATTCTATTCCATTGGTCTATGTGTCTGTTTTTGTGCCAATACCATGCTGTCTTAATGGTTAGAGCTTTGTAGTAGAGGCTAAAGTCTGGGATTGTGATGCCTCCTGCTTTGGTCTTCTTTTTCAAAATTACTTTGGCTATTCGGGGCCTTTTGTGGTTCCATATGAATTTTAGGATTGCTTGTTCTAGTTTTAAGAAGAATGCGGGTGCAATTTTGATTGGGATTGCATTGAATGTGTAGATAGCTTTGGGTAGTATTGACATTTTGACAATATTTATTCTTCCAATCCATGAGCAGGGAATGTCTTTCCATTTCTTTATGTCTTCTTCAATTTCCTTCGTAAGCTTTCTATATTTTTCAGCATGCAGATCTTTGACATCTTTGGTTAGATTTATTCCTACGTATTTTATGCTTCTTGGTGCAATTGTGAATGGGATCACTTTCTTTATTTGTCTTTCTGTTGCTTCATTATTAGTGTATAAGAATGCAACTGATTTCTGTACGTTGATTTTGTATCCTGCAACTTTGCTGAATTCATGTATCAGTTCTAGCAGACTTCTGGTGGAGTCTATCGGATTTTCCATGTATAGTATCATGTCACCTGCAAAAAGTGAAAGCTTGACTTCATCTTTGCCAATTTGGATGCCTTTGTTTTCCTTTGTTGTCTGATTGCTGATGTTAGCACTTCCAACACTATGTTAAACAACAGCGGTGAGAGTGGACATCCCTGTCGTGTTCCTGAACTCAGGGAAAAAGTTCTCAGTTTTTCCCCATTGAAGATGATGTTAGCTGTGGCCTTGTCATAAATGGCTTTCATCATCTTTAAGTATGTTCCTTCTAGCCCGACTTTCTCGAGGGTTTTTATTAAGAAACATTGCTGAATTTTGTCAAAGGCCTTTTCTGCATCGATTGACAGGATCATATGGTTCTTATCTTTTCTTTTATTAATGTCATGTATCACGTTGATTGATTTGTGAATGTTGAACCAGCCCTGCATCCCAGGAATGAATACTACTTGATCATGGTGAATAATTCTTTTTATATGCTTTTGAATTTGATTTGCTAGTATCTTATTGAGAATGTTTGCATCTATATTCATCAGGGATATTGGCCTGGAGTTCTCTTTTTTTTACTGGGTCTCTGTCTGGTTTAGGAATCAAAGTAATACTGGCTTCAAAGAATGCATCTGGAAGTTTTCCTTCCCTTTCTATTTCTCGGAATAGCTTGAGAAGGATAGGTATTATCTCTGCTTTAAACGTCTGGTAGAACTCCCCTGGGAAGCCATCTGGTCCTGGACTCTTATTTGTTGGGAGATTTTTGATGACTGATTCAATTTCTTCACTGGTTATGGGTGTGTTCAACTTTCTATTTCCTCCTGATTGAGTTTTGGAAGCGTGTGGGTGTTTAGGAATTTGTCCACTTCTTCCAGATTGTCCAGATTGTTGGCATATAATTTTTCATAGTATTCCCTGATAATTGCTTGTATCTCTGAGGGATTGGTTGTAATAATTCCATTTTCATTCATGATTTTATCTATTTGGGTCATCTCCCTTTTCTTTTTGAGAAGCCTGGCTAGAGGTTTATCAATTTTGTTTTTTTTTCAAAAAAACAACTCTTGGTTTCATTGATCTGCTCTACAGTTTTTTCTTTTTATTCTATATTGTTTATTTCTGCTCTGATCTTTATTTTTTCTCTTCTTCTGCTGGGTTTAGGCTGTCTTTGCTGTTCTGCTTCTATTTCCTTTAGGTGTGCTGTTAGATTTTGTATTTGGGATTTTTTTTTGTTTCTTGAGATAGGCCCGGATTGCAATGTATTTTCTTGTCAGGACTGCCTTCGCTGCATCCCAAAGCGTTTGGATTGTTGTATTTTCATTTTCATTTGTTCCCATATATTTTTAAATTTCTTCTCTAATTGCCTGGTTGACCCATTCATTCTTTAATAGGGTGTTCTTTTTTTTTTTTTTTCAACGTTTATTTATTTTTGGGACAGAGAGAGACAGAGCATGAACGGGGGAGGCGCAGAGAGAGAGGGAGATACAGAATCGGAAGCAGGCTCCAGGCTCTGAGCCATCAGCCCAGAGCCCGACGCGGGGCTCGAACTCACGGACCGCGAGATCCTGACCTGGCTGAAGTCGGACGCTTAACCGACTGCGCCACCCAGGCGCCCAATCGGGTGTTCTTTAACCTCCGTGCTTTTGGAGAATTTCCAGACATTTTCCTGTGGTTGATTTCAAGCTTCATAGCATTGTGGTCTGAAAGTATGCATGTTTTGATCTCAATTCTTTTCTACTTATGAAGGGCTGTTTTGTGACCCAGTAGGTGATTTATCTTGGAGAATGTTCCATGTACACTCGAGAAGAAAGTATATTCTGTTGCTTTGGGATGCAGAGTACTAAATATATCTGTCAAGTCCATCTGATCCAGTGTATCATTCAGGGCCCTTGTTTCTGTATTGACCATGTGTCTAGATGATCTTTCCATTGTTGTAAGTGAGGTATTAACGTCCCCTGCAATTACCACATTCTTATCAATATGGTTGCTTATGTTTGTGATTTTTTTTTATATATATTTGGGGACTTCCGTATTTGGTGCATATACATTTATAACTGTTAGCTCTTCCTGATGGATAGACCTTGTAATTATTATATAATGCCCTCCTTCATCTTGTTATAGCCTTTAATTTTTTTTATAGCCTTTAATTTAAAGTCTAGTTTGTCTGCTCTAGGTATGGCTACTCCATCTTTCTTGTGACTTCCAGTAGCATGATAGATTGTTCTCCATCCCCTCACTTTCAATCTAAAGGTGTCCTCAGGTCTAAAATGAGTCTCTTGTAGACAGCAAATAGATGGGTCTTGTTTTTTTTATCCATTCTGAAATCCTATGTCTTTTGGTTGGAGCATTTAGTCCATTTACATTCAGTGTTATTATGGAAAGATATGGGTTTAAAGTCATTGTGATGTCTGTAGGTTTCATGCTTGTAGTGATGTCTCTGGTACTTTGTGGTCCTTGCAACATTTCACTCACAGAATGCCCCTTAGGGTCTCTTGTAGGGCTGGTTTAGTGGTGATGAATTCCTTCAGTTTTTGTTTGTTTGGGAAGACCTTTATGTCTCCTTCTATTCTGAATGACAGACTTGTTGGATAAAGAATTCTCGGCTGCATATTTTTTTCTGTTCATCACATTGAAGGTTTCCTGCCATTACATTCTGGCCTGCCAAGTTTCAGTAGATAAGTCTTCCACTAGTCTTATGTTTCTCCCTTTATATGTTAGAGCGTGTTTATCCCTAGCTGTTTTCAGAATCTTCTCTTTATCCTTGTATTTTGCCAGTTTCACTATGATATATCATGCAGAAGATCCATTCAAGTTACATCTGAAGGGAGTTCTCTGTGCCTATTGGATTTCAATACTGTTTCCTTCCCCATATCAGGGAAGTTCTCAGTTATGATTTGTTCAATTACACCTTCAGCCCCTTTCTCTCTCTCTTCCTCTTTTGGAATTCCTATATATGGATATTGTTCCATTTGATTGCATCACTTGGTTCCCTAATTCTCCCCTCATACTCCTGGATATTTTTATCTCTCTTTTTCTCACCTTCGTCTTTTTCCATAATTTTATCTTCTAATTCACCTATTCTCTCCTCTGCCTCTTTAATCTGAGCTGTGGTTGCTTCCATCTTATTTTGAACCTCATTTATAACATTTTTTATCTCCTCATGATTATTCCTTAGTCCCTTGATCTCTGTAGCAATAGATTCTCTGCTGTCCTCTATACTTTTTTTCAAGCCCAGCGACTAATTTTTTTTTACTATTATTCTAAATCCTTGTTCCATTATATTGCTTAAATCTTTTTGATAACTTCGTTAGCTGTCTCTACTTCCTGGAGTTTCTTTTGAGGAGAATTCTTCTGTTTCGTCATTTTTTATATTCTCTGGTGTGGCGGGGAACTGCAGGGCTCTTCCCCTGTGCTGTCTGGATTAACTTGTGTTGGTGGGCAGGGCCATAGTCAGGCCTGATGTCTGTCCCCAGCCCACCACTGGGGCAACAGTCAGACTGGTGTGTACCTTATCTTCCCATCTCCCAGGGGCAGGACTCACTGTAGAGTGGTGTGGCCCCTGGATGGGCTACTTGCACACTGCCAGGCTTGTGGGGCTACTTTGATTGGCGTATTAGCCGGGGTGGATCCGAAAGGTGCACAGGGACAGGAGGACAGCTCGCTTTGCCATCGGTGGTCCCCTGTGGGAGTGGCCCTGCAACACTGGGAAGGAGGCACACCCGTTGGAGGGATGGATCCACAGAAGCACAGCATTTTGTTTTCGCATGGTGCAAGCAAGTTACGTGAAGGGAACTGGTTACCTTTGGAATTTCCCCTGGGGATGGGAGAGGGAGATGGCGCTGTCCAGTGCCTTTGTTCCCCACCGAGCTGAGCTCTGTCTTCCAGGGCTCAACACCTCTCCCTCCTGGTGTCCTCTCGCCCTCCCACTCTCCGAACAGAGCTGTTGACTTATAACATTCCAGATATTAAGTTCCGCTGGCTGTCAGAACTCATGCAGTCCAACCCTTCTGCTTTTGCAAGCCAGACTCAGGGATTCCACCTTGCCAGGTGGGCTGCCCCTCCAAGGCCCTGGCTCCCTCCCACCAGTCCATGTAGCGTGTACCACCTCTCTGCCCTTCCTACCCTCTTCCATGGGCCTCTTGTCTACACTTGGCTCTGGAGAGTCCATTCTGCTAGTCTTCTGGCGGTTTTCTGGGTTATTTACTCAGATATGGATCGAATCTATGAGGTGATCAGCAGGACGAGGTGAACCCAGTATCCTCCTATGCCACCATCTTCCCACAACCTCAATTAAGATTAAGCTTGCAACAATTTTTATTGGGATTTTTTTGAATATATATATATTTGGTGAGAATAACTATGTTAATAGATTTTCAATATGTGAACATGGTATGACTTCCATTGACATAAATCTTATTAAATTCTCCCAGCAACGTTTTGTAGTTGTCATTATGGGAGTCTTAGGGACATATTTTGTTACATTTACTCCTAGGTATTTTATTGGTTTTGTTGCTGCTATATATGGAATTTTTAAATTTAATTTCTCGATTGTTGCTGCTACTACATAAGAATACAATTTATTTTTTATATATTAAACTCGTATCCTATGGCATTGCTAAATTCATTTATTAATTCTAGTCGCTAATTCTAGATTCCCTGCAGCTTTTTACATAAGCATTTATACCATCTACAACTAGGGACAGTGTTTTTATAAGGAAAAACACAAATAGATGTCTTGTCACAGCAGTCAAGGAAAAGGACAAGGCCCCTGAAAGAAGTTGAAAACTCTGTGTCTTTCACATAGGGTATCTTCTCTCTTTTTTCATTCTTGGAAGTTTCCCACAATCATCACAATTAGTCAAATACAGCTTCATGTAAATGACATATTCAGGTCCTTTCTGATAAGGGGATTTGAGAAGGATGCCAGGGTCCAAGAACTGATTTGGAAAGTAACAAGACATATGTAGAGAGCAATGTAAAATGTAACTGGTTTCTGACCATTAGGCCAAACATTTCCAAGTGAATGACAGACTCTGGTCCAGTAGTAAATCAGTCAGGAGGACCAATTTCAGAAGAAAGGTTAGATAAGAACAGGACCACTGGAGATGTGTCCTTTAGGCACTTTGCATCCACTAGCAAGCCTATTATCAAAAAGCAAACAATAACAAGTATTCACGAAGATGTGGAGAATTATAATCTTCATACATTGCTGATAGGAATGTATAACCATGCACTTGCCATGGAAAACAGTTTGGCAATTCTTCCAAAAGTTATACGTAGGGCTACCATGTGACCTAACGATTCCCTTGTAGGTATATACTCAAAATAATTGAAAGCATATGTTCACAATATTTGTACACAAATGTTCATAATAGCAAAAGTGCCAACAACTGAAATATCCATCAACTGACAAATCAATAAACAAAATGTGGTATATTCTTGTAACAAAATATTCAACACACATAAAAAGGAATGAAGTCCTGATAAATGCTACAACGTGGGTAAATTTGAAGACACTATGCTAAATGAAAACCAAACCTAAAGGGCACGTATTATATGATTCCATTTATATGAAGTGCCCAGAATAGACAAATCTGTTGATACAAAAAGTAGAATAGTGGTGGTAGCTGGTGGGGGGTGGGGGGTGGGCTTGACTACTAAAGGGTATATATAAAGTTTCCTTTTGGGGTATTAAAAAGGAGAACATCAATAACCAGATGGAACAATTTATTATTGATAAATAAAACAGTTTGATTATCTCCCAATAAAACAAAAATATATAAACAGTAGCATGGACATATTTAGGTAAAAGAAGTCTTTTTTTTTTTTAGTGTTTATTTATTTTCGAAGGAGAGAGAGACAGCGTGAGCGGGGAAGTGGTAGAGAGAGAAGACACAGAATCCAAAGCGGACTCCAGGCTCTGAACTGCCAGCACAGAGCCCGACACGGGGCTCAAACTCACAAGCTGTGAGATCATGACCTGATCTGAAGTCAGACACTTAACCGACTGAGCCACCCAGGTGCCCCAAAGTCTTTTTTTAATATAATTTATTATCAAGTTAGCTAACATACAGTGTATACAGTGTTCTCTTGGCTTCAGGAGTAGATTCCTATATTCATTGCTTACATTACAGCACCCAGTGCTCATCCCAAAAAGTGCCCTCCTCAATACCCATCACCCATTTCCTCTCCCTGCACCCCCCCATCAAACCTCAACTTGTTCTCTGTATTTAAGTGTCTCTTACAATTTGCCTCCCTCTGTTTGAAACTATTTTTTCCTCTTCCCTCCCCCCATGGTCTTCTGTTAAGTTTGTCAAATTTCACATATGAGAGAAAACATGATATCTGTCATTCTCTGAGTTATTTCACTTGGCATAATAACCTTCAGTTCCATCCACGTTGTTGCACATGGCAAGAGTTCATCGGGAATACAAACTGGTGCAGCTGCTCTCAAAAACAGTATGGAAGTTTCTCAAAAAATCAAGAAGTCTTTTACTATATGACAAAGTTGACATGTCAATCTGAAAAGAAATCTGTGTCACTCAATATATTTTTCTCATTTCTTTGTGTTATGCTAACTTGGGAACCAGCAAATTAATGTAACTCCCAGAACTAGGCCTCTCAGCCCAAGGGGGAAGCATTTTATTTCCAACATCCCTCCCTATTAAGAAGTTAATTTCCACCTATGCATGATAAAGTATGGGTACCATATGACAAAAATTCGTAACAACCAGTCTTGTCATCTAAGAATTAGGAATATAAGCTTGAATCCCAGGTCTGCCATTTACTAGGTATGTTTTGGACACAGTTAGGAAGTAGATGAGTATGTAATACATGATAATCACATTCCAACATTCCCTTTTCCATAACTATTTAGACTATTTACATCATACTAAGCAATTTCTGACACACCAACATTTTGTGTCATCCATCAGGAGGCCGTAGTTCAGTCAACCAACTGAGCAAACAATAAGAATCTAGCTGCATGAGACAACACATTGAATTTAGAATCTCTGCTATGTGCAAAAATATTGATGAATTCAATTTAATTTATTAATTTAACAAATTGCTTAGCATGTACTACATACCTGGTGCTGTTCTAGGTATTGGGGAATCACAACACTAAACAAAACAGCAAAAAAATGTCTTCATAGAACTTGAATTCCTGTTGGAAAAACAAGACAAAGCTCAGGAGGAAACATCTGAAGGAGGCAGAGGAGTGATCTAGGCAGATATTTGAGGGTAGAGTCTTCCAATCAGAGGGAAAAGCAATGCAATGGACCTGAATTGAAAGCATGCCTGAAAAAAGTAGCTAAAATTATGCCATTTCCCAGCTTTAATATTCTCACACATATTTTCAAGATTTGCCGAAGTAACAAATAAATTGAAAAAGTAAGATTTGTAGGATACCATAATAAAACATTTTTTTTACCTGCTGTCTATGTAAACCTACTTTTTCACACTAGTTCTCCTGTCCCTTGAGTTAAATCTAGGGTATGTCCCATGACTTCCCTGCATGTCTGTAAGTAAAAATATCCTCCTGTCAGTTGTAGTCACAAAACAGTTTCTGTTCAATTAAGGCAGAAAAGAAATAACAATTGTATAATTGTATAACTTGCATAACTGGTACCATTATGGCCATATAGTACTGGCACTTTCTATGTTGTGAAGGTATCTAAAGTTAACTCTTTCCCTTGTGTGGTTCCCTTTTTTGGTTCTCTAGGGCGTCCTCCATTGTTGAAAATCTCTTACTTGCTCTTCTCTTGAAATGTCAAAAAAATTAGTCTTGCCTTTTAGATTTCTCAGGGATGAGTTAGATACCTACTGTGTTAACAAGTTATGGGGACACTGAATAGACCCATTGGCTTTTTTGCCTTAGGACTGAGGTGACAGTGAAGAACAGCAACTCCTTCTCTACAGTGGAAGCACTCATGAAATGCCAATAGTTCTCACTAAAAATCCTCTTCAATCTCTGACAATCTTTTTGGCCTCTCAAATGTCTTTTGTAGGCTAAAAATGTGTAGTTATCTAGGGGTAACCAACTCAGTACTCATCCAAGTCCTTTGCATGACCTGTTTTTATCACCTTGTTTTACACTTTGGAATTTGACAGTAGTGGAAACCAATTATCTTGAGACCTCAACCAAAAATGTGACTGAAATAGGTTATTTTATATACATATATATATAGAGAGAGAGAGAGAGAGAGAGAGAATAAAATTCTGCAATTCATCTGATGTATGAGCTGTCTATTTCATTTTTTATAATTATAGTGTCCTCCCTCCCCACCTGGCATGCTGGGTTATAGATTTAGAGAAAATGAGTGACTGAAGGCAATGGGGAGAGAATGAAGACAATTGGTATCCCTTAGAAGGTGCCTTCAGACAGGCTGTTACAGGTTTTCAAACAAAGCAGGAATACTCTCACCCATAAAGGGGAAGATAAACTAATTTGGTAAGGAAGACATAGTAAGGAATGAAAGTGGGCTTACTATTATAGTTCAATTTTTCCCCTTCCTTCTTTTGATCTCCTCTTCCTCCCAAATCCTTGTACTGCTCATTCCTCAAGGCCTAGCACTGACAACACAGCATCTGAGACCGTGCTACTTGGAAATGAACTCTCCCATCTTTGTCATTGATGGGCATTGAGGCACATGGAGTCTCAACCACTCTTATGGTCCTTAACAATGGATAGTCTGTCTTCTTCCTCTTTCCAGTATGTGTGTGGAAGGCAGGGGCTACTTTCTCAGGAAGTTAGGTACTAGGGTAACAGCAGGGGCCCACCCTCACTCTGCCTAAGTGACTTCTGTTAATGTTTAAATTGTGCATCTCCAGAAATCTTGGAAGCTCAGAAGAAGCTATTTGTTTATTGGCTTACAACTACACCTTATTTCTGCCCACACAAAGTTGGGAGCAGTTTTACTGACTCCTCTTCTACTTATTCTGCTTACATGTAGTCAGAGACAACATTAACGTCATATTAATGGAATTATTGGCAGAAGATATCCCCACCTTCTTATGAAGAAAGTGCTTGTTTTGTGATCAGGTGCTGTGTCCTGAACAATTTCACAGCACATAAGCTCCATTTACATTTGAGTTTAACTTAAACACAACAGTTTTAGATTGGTAATGTATTCATACAATTCAATAATAAAAAAGAATTAAGAGGGTGGTTCAATATTCATGAAACAATCAACATGATATGTCACATCAATAAGAGAAAGGATAAAAACCATATGATCATTTCAATAGATTCAGACAAAGCATTCAACAAGGTACAACATCCATTCATGATAAAACCCCTCAACAGAGTAGGTCTAGAGGGAACATAGCTCAACATAATAAAGGCCTTATATGAAAAACCCACAGTGAACATCATACTCAGTGGGGAAAAACTTAGAGCTTTTCCCCTAAGGTCAGTAACAAGACAACTATGTCCACTCTTAGCACTTTTATTCAATACAGTACTAGAAGTCCTAACCAAAGCAATCAGACAACATAAAGAAATAAAAGGCATCCAAATTGGTAAAGAAGAAGTAAAACTTTTACTATTTGCAGATGACATGATACTCAATATAGAAAATCCTAAAGACTTCACCAAAAAATTACTAAAATTGATAAGTGAATTCAGTAAATTTGCAGCATACAAAATTAATTTACAGAAATCTGTTGTATTCCTATACAGAAATCTGTTGCATTTCCATGAAGGAGTCGAAAGTGAGATTAAGAAAACAATTTCATTTATAATTGCACCAAAACAATAAAATATCTAGGAATAAACTTAACCAAAGAGGTGAAAGTCTTCTACTCTGAAAACTAGAAAACACTGATGAAAGAAATTCAAGACCACATAAAGAAATGGGAAGACATTCTATGCTCATGGATTGGAAGAACAAATACAGCAAAACCTTGGACTGTAAGTAACTTGTTCTGTGAGTGTTCTGCAAGACGAGCAAACATTTCTAATAAATTTTAATTTGATAAATGAGAGATGTCTTGCAATAGAACTAATACGTGATGCCAAACACCACATGACCACAACTGGTTCTGATCACAACTGTTCTCTTTCTTTTTCTCTCTCGCTGCAGGATTTTGGGTGATCGTCATAGTAATGTTACATTTCCATGAAATCCTAAAAAGGAGGCAAAAGGAAGTGTCATTGGATAGATTCCTTGTTAAAGTTGCATGAAAATAAAAAGATTCCATTGAGCCAATAGATAACGGTGATTACATTAGTGGTAGTGAAATTCATCATACACAATAACCCTCCTCTGTCTTGTCCCCCTCACATCAGCCACAAAGCTTTTCAAAGGTAAATGCAGGTTAATTTGTTATTTTTTTATATTTTGTATTTTTTATTACTGTGTATTATATTTCTTATAGGGAAATTCGCTTTGTTATGCAAGTGCTTTGTATTACAAACATGTTTCCGGAATGAATTATGCTTGCAAACCAAGGTTTTACTGTATTGTTAAAATGTATATACTACCCAAAGTAATCTACACATTTAGTTCAATCCCTATTAAAATGCCAACAGCATTTTCCACAGAACTAGGACAAACAATCCTAAAATTTGTATAAAACCACAAAAGATCCCAAATAGCCAAAGGAACCTTGAAAAAGAAAAACAAAGCTGGAAGCATCACAATTCCACACTTCAAGTTATATCATTGAAAATGGTAGTAATTAAAACAGTATGGTACTGGCATAAAAATAGACAGATCAATCAAATAGAATATTAGAAAAATAGAAATAAACCCAATATTATATGGTCAATTAATCTTTGACAAAGGAGGAATGAATATACAATGAGAAAAATACAGTCTCTTCAAACAATGGTGTTGGGAAAAATTGGAAAGCTACATACAAGAATGAAACTAAGCCACTTTCTTTTACCATACACAAAAATAAACTCAAAATGGATTAAAGACTGAGGCAACTGGGTGGCTCAGTCAGTTAAGCATACGACTTCAGCTCAGGTCATTATCCCATAGTGCATGAGTTCAAACTCTGCTTCTGGCTCTGCAATGAAAGCTCAGAGCCTGGAGCCTGCTTCAGATTCTGTGCCTCCCTCTCTCTCTTCCCCTCCCTACTCACACTCTATTCTCTCAAAAATAAATAAACATTAAAGAGTTTTAAAAAATGGATTAAAGACCAATGTGAGACCTGAAACCACAAAAATCCTTGAAGAGAGCACAGGTAGTAATTTCTATGACATCAACCATAGCAACATTTTTCTAGGTAGGTCTGCTGAGGCAAGGGAAACAAAAGCAAAAATGAACTTTTGGGATTACATCAATATAAAAAGTTTCTACGCAGTGAAGGAAAAAATCAACAAAACAAAAAGGCAACCTACTGAATGAGAGGATATATTTTCAAATGACATACCCATTAAAGACTAAGTATCCTAAATATATAAAGAATTGATACAACTCAAGACCCAAAAAAACAAATAACCCAATTGAAAAATGGGCAGAAGACATGAACAGACAAAGAAGACATAGAGATGGCCAATAGACACATGAAAAGATCCTCAATGTCAATAATCATCAGGGAAATGCAAGTCAAAACTACAATGAGATATCACCTCACTCTTGTCAGAATGGCTAAAATAGAATAAAAAAAAAACACAAGAAATAGGAAGTGTTGGTGAGGATGTGGAGAAAAAAGAACCCTCTTACACTGTTGGTGGGAATGCAAAATGGTGCCACCATTGTGGAAAACAGTGTGGAGTTTCTTCAAAAAGTTAAAAATACAACTACTCTATGACCCAGTAATCACACTACTGGGTATTTACCCAAAAAATACAAAAACACTAATTCAACAGGATACATGCACCTTTATGTTTGTTTATAGCAGCATTACTTACAATAGTCAAATTATGGAAGCAGCCCATGTGTGCACTGACGAATTAATAAAGAAGTGGTGTTTATATAGAGAGAATGGAATAATTTTCAGCCATAAAAAAGAACAAAATCTTGGGGTGCCTGGGTGGCTCAGTTGGTTGGGCGTCTGACTTCAGCTTAAGTCATGATCTCGTGGTTTGTGGGTTCAAGCTCCATGTCGGGCTCTCAGCTCAGAGCCTGGAGCCTGCTTCAGATTCTGTGTCTCCATCTCTCTCTGCTCCTCCCCTGCTTACACTCTTCTGTCTCTCTCTCTCAAGAATAAATAAACATTAGAAAAATTTAAAAAAGGATAAAATCTTACCATTTGTAACAACATGGCTAGAGAGGATTAGCCTAAGGAAAATAAGCCAGTCAAAGAAAAACACCATATGATCTCACTAATATGTGGGATTTAGGAAACAAAACAATCAAATAAGAGAGAGAGAGAGAGAGAAACCAAGAAACAATAGAGAAGAAACTGATGGTTACTAGAGGAGAATTGGATGGAAGGATGGCTGAAATAGGTGATGGGTTTTAAAATTTTTTTTTCAACGTTTATTTATTTTGGGGACAGAGAGAGACAGAGCATGAACGGGGGAGGGGCAGAGAGAGAGGGAGACACAGAATCGGAAACAGGCTCCAGGCTCTGAGCCATCAGCCCAGAGCCCGACGCGGGGCTCGAACTCCCGGACCGCGAGATCGTGACCTGGCTGAAGTTGGACGCTTAACCGACTGCGCCACCCAGGCGCCCCAGGTGATGGGTTTTAAAGAGTACATTTATTATGATGAATAAAAATTTGATGACTTTATTTAACAAAAATATATATTTGTTTTCCTTTTCCTCAGCCCTTCCCTTCTCTTCCTGGACAATTCAGTTCTAACACCTTTAGATAGGGAAAAGGAAGATAGGTGTTTTTGCCAGAGGAGAGAACAGAGTTATATTGGCCTGAGCAGGGTGAAGAAGACATCCAACCTGGGCAACCTTGGAGAGAGACTCATTGTAAAGATTTAGTGCCTAAGACTGTAAAGAGAGCTTCCTAGGTAGGAAACTATCCAGGTGAGGAGCATTGGGTTTTTGTTTTTTGTTTTTTTTGTTTTTTTTTTTTTTTTAATTTTATTTTTGGGACAGAGAGAGACAGAGCATGAACGGGGGAGGGGCAGAGAGAGAGGGAGACACAGAATCGGAAACAGGCTCCAGGCTCTGAGCCATCAGCCCAGAGCCTGACGCGGGGCTCGAACTCACGGACCGCGAGATCGTGACCTGGCTGAAGTCGGACGCTTAACCGACTGCGCCACCCAGGCGCCCCGCATTGGGTTCTTTTTATTTGGTTGAACAGAGTGTCCATGTGGAGGCAATATGTGGCAGACTTGAGCAGGATTTCAGATCTGAGCAGGGTGAGAAACATGTCCATGCAGAAGCCTGCTAGTAATCTGAAGAGGATACCTATATGGCTCTCAATTGATAAATATATAGAAATATAGAAATATACATGTAAGTGTGTAAATGCATATAAGTGTGAGTACCTATGTCTGTGTGTGTACATGTATATACAAATATTGCCTAATTCTTTCCACTGAGAGAGCCCAGGGGCCCAGTATGCCAATAGAAACAGACCTAGTGTCCATATCGTGTCTTTTAAATACTATTATTGAATAAAAAGAATAAGAATTTCTTGGAGAAATGGCTGATTACATGGTTGTGGTAGGTAAAGAACATAATGAGCCTGGAACATATTGCAATGCCAGAAAGCAAAGTGGCAAAAAAATGATGGCATACCAAAAGGACATATAAGCCGGTATTAACAGGCTCCTACAAATCAAATAAAGGACAATATGAGTATCAAATTAAATAATGATAGAAGATAGTGTAATCCATTGGATCAAAAAAAAATAAAATATGATTCAGTATCTAAATAAATAAATATAAAAATAAACATTTAGATAGTTTCAAAATACCTACCCATAAAATATTTAATAATTACAAAGGGAAAAGACACTGGAATGGCCTGGAAGTCACCACCTTAAACAAATGGTCAGAGAAGACATTGTAAGTAATGGAACAAATTGAAATTGTGTCACCTGATAGGATAAACAGCACACCAAAGCAATGCTTCTGTGATATTCCTGCCAAAGATGCATAACATATGAATCCATTCTAGAAGAATGATCAGGCAAAATCAAATTGAAGGACACTGTAGAAAATAACTGGACTTGTAGCTTCATGAACTTACAGATTCATGAAAGTCAAGAAAAAAATGGAGGGTATATTCTATACTGAAGGAGATAAAGAGATCTGGAAGCAAAATGTAACAGGTGATTCTGAACTAGGATGTCATTTTGCTATAAAAGATATTGTTGATCGCTTCTCGGCCTTTTGGCTAAGATCAAGTGTAAAAGATATTGTTGAATAACTGGCAAAAAAATTATTGGGGCCTGGGTTTAGATGGTAGTAGTATATCATCAGTGTTAATTTTCTGATTTTGATATTTATATTGTGGTTATGTAGGAAAATGTCTTTGTGGGAAATGTATACAAAATATGTTTGTGGTTATATTCATTTTCTACTACTGTAGCATATTGTCATGAATTCAGCAGCTTAAAACAACATCACTTTATTAACTCTTAGTTCTATAGCTCAATAGTCTGGGAGGACTTGGCTAGTTTCCTGTTTAGGATCTCATGAGGTTAAAATGAAGGTGTTGATTGTTCTAGCCTCTTATCTGGAGGGTCAGGGGGAAGAATCCCCTTCAAACTTTATTCAGGTGGTTGGGAGAATTCAATCTCTTGAAGTGGTAGGATTAATGTCCCCATACCCTTGCTTACTTTTCCTCGCTGACTTTTGACAGGGCATTGCTCTCAGCTGCTAGAGGTTTCTCTGATATCCTTGCATTTGGTCCATGCCATTTTCAAAGCCAGCAATGGTAATGCATCCAAGCATTATCATGCTTTGAATTTCTCTGACTTTAACTTGTTAACAGCCATATAAATCTTTCTCCTTTTAAAGGGAGTGATTATGGACACCTGGGTGGCTCAGTGGGTTAGGCATCTGACTCTTGATCTCAGTTCACGCCATGATCTCACAGTTCATGAGTTCAAGCCCCGCATGGCACTCTGTGCTGAGGGCATGAAGCCTGCTTGGGATTCTGTCTCTCCTTCTCTCTGCCCCCACCTGCTCATTCTCTCTCTCTCTCTCTCTCTTTCTCTCGCTCAAAATAAATGAATAAACTTAAAAAAACTAATTAAACCTGAAATTATTAGCAAAGCAATAGAAAGCATAAAAATAATTTAATTCTTTAGAGCAAAGAAAGAGATGTTTCCCTAGAGCCTCCAGAAAGGAATACAGCTCTGCCAACATCATTATTTTTTGCAAATGAGACCTATGTCGGACTTCTGACCTAGATAATTGTGAAATAATATAAAACCTTTATATTTAAAGTAATATACTAAGTTTGTGGTAATGTTTTATGGCAGCAATAGAAAACTAATACAGAAGAGGAAGAAATCTGTTCCAACTCATTTTACAACAACCAAACCAGAGAAATATAGTACAAATAAAGAAAACTAAGAGTAGTATCCCTCATATTACCAGATTAAATCTCTCTCTCTTTCTCACTCTTTCTCTCTCTTACTCTCACTCTCTCCCCAAGTGGGATTTATTCCAAGAATGAAAGGCTAATTCAATATTTGAAAATAAATCAGTCCACCACATTAAGAATCTAAAGAAGAAAAACTCTATGAGCATAGCCATAGATGCAGAGAAATCTTTTGACAAAATACAACATCTATTAATTATAAAAACTTTCCATTAAGTATAAATAGAAGTTAACTTCCACAACCTGATAAAGGGCTTCTACAAAAACATCCAGGTAACATATGTAGTGGTGAGGGACTGAATATTTTCTCTCAAGTCTGGGAGCAAGGCAAGCGTATCCACTCTTAGCAGTCACCTTTGACATCATAATGAAAGTCTTATCAAGTGCAATAAAACAACAACAACAACAACAACAACAAAAAGAATGAAAAGCATATAGTTTGGAATGTAAAAATAAAATTATACCGTGTAGCACTGTGTCAACTATACTTTAACAAATAAACAAAGTAAAGTTTCCTTCTTGTGGATGACATTATTGTCTATGTAGGAAACCCCAAGAATCAGATATTGGAAAAGAAGAAATAAAACAAAAACAACTAGAAATGCATAACCAAAAATATGAACTGCAACACATACCTCAGAACTTACAGAAAAAATTAACTCAAAATGAAACAGATATGTAAATGTATTAAATGTAAATGTAAAGCAAAAAATATAAATTCTGGAAGAAAACATAGGAGATATTTGTGTGATGTTGACTTTGGCAATGAGTTTTAAGGTGTGACAACAAAAGAAAAGTTTTTATGTATGACATCCGTAAAAGAAAAAAAATTATAAATGGAACTTAAACAAAACGAAAATCTTTTTCTCTATAAAAGACCTGTTAAAAGAGTAAAAAGACAGCCACACTGGGAGAAAATATTTTCAGATTACATATTTTATAAAACACATTTCCTGAATATTTTTAAAAACTGTTAAAACACACCAAAAGAAAAAAAAAACTCAATTAAGAAATTGTCAAAATATCTGAATATATCCAAATGGTACCTAAGCACATATGAAAATATGTTTGATATTGTTAGTCATTAGAGAAATGCATGTTAAAACCACAATGAAATACCGGTGTACACCTATTAGAATGGATAAAATTGAAAAACTCCACAATTGCAAATACTTGTGAAGATTTGTAACAAGAGGAATTCCCATGCATTGCTTGTAGAAATGTAAATGATACAGCTACTTTGGATAACATATCCACAGTTTGATATAAAGTTAATCATACATACACTTACCATATGACCCAGGAATCTCAGTTGTATGTATTTGTCCAAGTGAATTTCAAGTGTGTATTCACACAAAAACCTGTACACAAAATGTTCATTATAGTATTATTCATAATCACCAAAATCTGAAAACAATCCAGATGTCCTTCAACAAGTGAATATATAAATAAACCTTGGCACATCCATTAAATGGAATACTACTAAGCAATGAAAAGAAACAAACTCTTGTTTTATGAATAAATTTGAAGCATTATGTTAGTGAATAAAATCAGATCTTAAAGGCTGCATATAGGGGGCGCCTGGGTGGTTCAGTCAGTTAAGGTACAACTCTTGGTTTCAGCTCAGGTTATGATCTCATGGTTTGTGGGTTCAAGCCCCTCAACGGGCTCCATGCTGACAGCTTGGAGCCTGCTTGGGATCCTCTTTCTCCCTCTCTCTCCCCCTCCCCACTAGTGCTCTCTCTCTCTCAAAAATAAATTAAAATTTAGTAAAAAAAAAAGCTACATATAATATGATCACAGTTTATGACATTCTGAAAAAGGAAAAACTATAGAATCAGAATCAGTTCAGTGGCTCCCAGGAGCTGGGGGTGATGGATGTGACTGATAACAGAGTCTTCACAAGAGAATTTTTAGGGTGGTGAAACTCTGCTATATGTTACTGTTGTAGTTAATGTACATGTTAAAACCCATAGAACATACACCACCACCAAAGGTGACTCTTTCCCTATGCCAGTATTTTTCAACTGGGAGCAATTTTGCCCACCAGGGGTTATTTAGCAATGCCTGCAGACATTTTTCGTTCTCACACTGTGGAGGTGTGTGCTACTGGCATCCAGTGGGTAGAGGCCAGGAATACTGATAAACATTCAACAATTCACAGGGCAGCCATCCAAACAAAGAATGATCAAGCCTAAAATGTCAATAATGCCAAAGTTGAGAAACCTTGATATATGCATGGAAAAATTTTTTAAATCGGCCAGACTGTAAGAAGAACCCAGGATGGAATACAGACTGTAACAAATGCATTTAATTGTATTATAAATGTGTCTTAGTCCATTTGAGCTGTTATAATAAAATACTATAGACTTGGTAGTTTATAAATAATAAAAATTTATTTTTCACAGTTCTAGAGGCTTGAACAAGTGTGCCAGCATGTTTGGATTCTGACGAAGGCCCTTTCCTGCATTGCAGACTGCTGATTTCTCACTGTGTCCTCTCATGGTGAAAGGGACTAGGGAGCTCCCTGGAGTCTCTTTTATAAGAACACAAACCTCATTCTTGAGTGTTCTACCCTCATGATCTAAGCACCTCTCAAAGGCCCTACTTCCTAATATCATCACACTGGGCATTAGGATTTCAACATATAAAGTTGGTGGTGATGGGGACACAAACATTCAGACCATAGCAAAATGTATGCCGTCACTTCACTAAAGTGGATGAAGAATAATGGAGCTGACCTAAGTAACTTTGGAAAACAGTGTTTTGACTGACTACTGCAAAGCTAAAGACAAAAAGAACCATACTCTAGTTGGTATATTTGTTTCTCACCGAATATTATATAGCAATTTATTACATGTATAGAAATACATTGCATGCATATGAGGGTTGAACAAATAAGTTAATATAGATAATGGGAGCCAAGTTTCTCACTGTCAGAGAAAGAAGTTGCACAGAAGAAAAGTTTTAGAGTTAGAGATATCAATATGAACTTGTGTGTGTGTGTGTGTGTGTGTGTGTACACAGAGTAGTGTAGATATATTTACTAGTTCTGTCCACTGAGAAGGTCTAGACACAATGCTGTCCCTCTAGCAATGAACACATGTAAGGCCGAGATCTTCATTTCTAAATACCACTTTCTAATAAAAGGAATCAGGACTTCTTAGAGAAACAGCTGATTCTTGGGCCAGAGAAGGGAAAATACAAGATTAACCCGGAACATCTTATAGTACCAGAAAGTAAGGATGTGATATAAAAACAGTATGCAAGTGTATTCATTTTCTATTGCTACATAACAACCACCAAGTTAGTGACTTAAAACAGAAGTCCAGATGGGTTCAACTAGATTCTTTACTTACAGTCTCAAAAAAATGAAACAAAACAAAACAAAACAAAAAAAAACAGCAATTAAGGGCCAACCAGCTTGGGCTCTTGTCTGGAGACTCTGAGAAAGAACATGCTTTCAGTCTCATTCAAGTTGTTAACACAATTCAGTTCCATACAGATGTAGGACTGAGGTCCCTGTTTTCTTCCTGGTTGTTAGCTGCAGGTTGTTTGCAGCTTCTAGAGACTCCCTATATTCCTTCACTTCTGGCCACCACCATTTACAAAGCCAGCAATGATAAATTAAATCCATTTCATTTTTGAATATCCCTAACTTTCTCTTCTTTTCTTTTCTGCCTTCCGCTTCTGCCACCAGCTAGAGAAGGTTCTATGCTTCAACAGCTCATGTTGATTATTTTGGGCCAACCAGAATAATCCAGGAAAATTTCCCAAGGTTAAAGTCAGCTTATTGTGTTAAATTACATCTGAAAAATCCCCTTACAGCAGTACCTACATTGGTGTTTTACTGGATAACCAAAAAACAGGAATCTTTGGGGTGTCTTGAAAATTCTGCCTAGCACATTGGGCATATCAAAGGAACTTAAGCCAATCCAAATAAGCTTCTAGTGGCCAAAATTGGATCCATTTGAAAAAAATAAAGATATTATTGAATTATATCACAAAGAATAACAACATCCATACTGATATAAATAGATATATAGATGATAGGTAGATGATAAATAGGTAGATGGATAGATAAATAAATGATAAACAAATAGATAGATAGAAAAATAGATAAAATAGAACTTCCTTACTAAATAATTCCAAGTAATAAATGTAGTCAGTATGAGAGATATAGAAAATCACCATTAGAACACCAAGGTAGTAATTGTTGCATGTAAGAACTACTGATGAATGCTAAACTTAATGAGTAAAACTTTAAGGAGAAACAGGATATTTGCATAGCCTCAAAGTATCTCCTCTCCAAATTTTAATTAATTACTATGTTTTTTTTTTAAAAAAACATACACCCACAAATTATTTGATACTTCTCCCCCAGGAGGTCAAGCTTAATTTCCCTTCTCTTGAGTATGGCCTGGACTTAGTGACTCACTCACTTCTAAGAAATAGAATATGAAAATGGAGAAAGATCCTACAAAGGAAGAACTTGGCAGACATCATCTTAGTCAAGGAATCAAAGTCAACACCATTGCTAATAAATCATGTTGATATCATCACATGAATCATATCACAGAACATCACAGGAAAGGACACATTGCCTCTGTAGTATTCTTCCCCAAATCCCATAATCTCAATAATCATGAGAAAACATCAGACAAGCCCAAACTGAAGGACATCCTCTAAAATAGCTGACAGTACTCTTCAAAAAAATATCAAGGTTATGAAACAAAAGAACAACTTTCAGAAAATGTAGTAGAATCAGGAGACATGTTAAATAAATACAGTTAGTACCCTGGATTAAAATTTAGGAACAGAAAAAAAGGACTTTTGGGAAAACTTGTTGACATTTGTATAAAGTGTCTAGTTTAGTTAATAGTGTTGACTGTTAATTTCTTAATTTTAACAGGTGAAATATGTTAATATTTGGGAAATCTGGATTAAGAGTATACAGGAGCTCTCTTTACCATCATTGTAACTCTTGTGTAAAATATTCCAAAATAGGGGCGCCTGGGTGGCTCAGTCGGTTGAGCCACTGATTTCGGCTCAGGTCATGATCTCACAGCTCGTGAGTTCGAGCCCCGCGTTGGGCTCTGTGCTGACAGCTCAGAGCCTGGAGCCTGCTTCAGATTCTATGTCTCCCTCTCTCTCTGCCCCTCCCCAACTCATGTTCTGTCTCTCTCTGTCTTAGAAATAAATAAACATTTAAAAAAATATTCCAAAATAAAAAGATTTTTTTAATGTAGGTCTCAGTTTACTTAATTCTTGTGAGATCTTATGAAAAAGGTAAGATAAAAGCTTGTAGTCAATTTACAACATTTAATCAGAAGTCTTCCTAATTATTTTGATTTTCTGTATACTATTTCTTTCAATGTGTCTAATAATGTTTTGAGTTAATCCTCTACTCATGCATATTTGTGTTGCTTTCAAGTTTTAGTATTATCATTATTGTTCTAATTGACATTCATAAACAAACCTCACCTTTATAAAAATTGTGATTATACATTATTCCCACCAGCAACATGTGCTAGTCCTATTTACTGACACCCAAACACAGAATCTTATCAGTCTTTCTAATCTTTTCTGATTTGATAGGGAAAGGAAGGGTTTATTTTGTTTTCATTTGTATTTCTTTCACTGTTCAGTTTCTGCTTGTTTATTGGTCCTTTATGTTTCCCTTACTGTAAATTTCCCATTCATATCTTTAGTTCTGACAATGAAAAGAATAAGATGGAGTAACCATTGCTAAGAGAATAATTTAAAATGGGGCCAGCTGGGAAGATATTGAAGAGGTGGGGGCTCATGCACATCTTCTGTCTCAAATTATCAGAATTTTTACTCAACTCAGCTAAAAGACAAGGCATCTGCTATATGATAAAATGGACATAAATGGACTTTCTGCCTAACACTAGCCCTAGGAACCAGTCAAACATAGATTAGTGTAACTGTAGCAATACCAGCACCAATTGCATTTTCTTCAAAACAACCTATATAAATCTCCTCATTCCTCTTCAAAAACTCTAACTTTCTTTGTCTCTCTGGAGCATGCTTTTGATGTTGTTTATATCTGTTTCCTGGATTGCAATCCCAAAAACTGCAAATAAGTATATATATTTTATTTTGCAGCTACCTTTTTTTTTCCTTTGTTGGCATTTCATTTTGCTATTGAGTTATAAGAGCTACTAAAATATTAAGGCTAATTCCAAATCTGTAATACATGTTGTAAATATTGCATTGCATTGTTTATTTGTATTTTAACATGCTTTATAATATTACTTTGTTTTGAGGCATTTATAATAATCTTCATGGAATTTTCTGATTGCAGTAATATATGTACATAGCAGAAAAATAAAAAATAATTGAACATATTAATAGTAAAAAAATATTCAAACACTGGTGGTTGTAACAATTTCTCTAATATTCTAAGGTAAAAGCCATTGAGTTGGCACTGAGGATACAACATGACATAGTTGTTAAAACCATGACTTTGGATTTAGACAAATTGGATTAAATTCTTACCTTGCACATGAAGGTAAGGGAAAATTCTTCTCTGCCTGTCAAGTTCTTGCAGCTGGACTAAGAATTAAATTTACATATGACAGATTAACAGAAAAAAAACCCCACAAAGTTTTATTATGTGTGCACAGAGCCCCAATAATGAAATTGTCACCTAAAGAAGTAACCAAGGTGGGCAGTTTTTATACTTTTTAGACAAGGAGACAATAATCTGTGAGGAATTGACAGGAAAAAGAAAACAACTTTGGGAGCTTCAATTCGTAAGGAATTCTAAACAGAATTTGGACTCGGGTAGTTAATTAGTAAAAAGTAACAAGGGTTGTTTATACAGCCTTTTCAGTTCTAAATTTCTCATCTCTGGTGATAAATATGTCTCTTTGTCTCCTGGTACAGGGAGAATGCCTTTCACATGGGATATTTATTTCTTGCTTTCAGGATGGACGGAGGAAGATCTGAACCTTCCTGCATAGGCCATCTCTGAAGTACCTTTTATTTAAAATACAATATGCAGGGGAACCTGGCTGACTCAGTTGGTAGAGCATGTGACTCTTGATCTCAGGATTGTGAGTTCAAGCTTCATGTTGTGTGTAGAGATTACTTAAAAATAAAATCTAAAGTAAAATAATCAATATACTCAAGTGGCACATTTTGGGGGAGCCAGCCCTTGGTCCCTACACACAATTAACTTAACTTTTTTGTCACTCAGGTATCCTATTTGTAAAAGGTAATTCTGATCTATTTCAAATGGTTACTGTTAAGACTCATTTGGGGCACTTGGGTGGCTCAGTAGGTTAAGCATCTGACTTCGGCTCAGGTCATGATTTCATGGTTCTTGAGTTCAAGCCCCACATTGGGCTTTCTGCTGTCAGTGCAGAGCCTGCTTCACATCTTCTCTCTGTCTCTCAATCTCTCTCTCTCTCTCCCTCTCTCTCTCGGCCGCTCTTCCACTCGTTAGCTCTCTTTCAAAAAAATAAACAAGGGGTGCCTGGGTGGCTCAGTCGGTTAAGCATCCGACTTTGGCTCAGGTCATGATCTCATGGTCCATGGATTCGAGCCCCATGGCAGGCTCTGTGCTGACAGCTCAGACCCTAGAGCCTGCTTCAGATTCTGTGTCTCCCTCTCTCTCTGCCCCTCCCCCACTTGCGCTCTGTCTCTCTCTGTCTCTCAAAAATAATAAATGTTAAAAAAAATTAAAAATAAACATAAAAAAGATTCATTTATTCAAGAAATTTATTGAGTGCCTACCAATTATTATTTAAGGCCAATAGTTGTTTTGTTTTGTTTTTGTTTTTGTTTTTAAGATAGAGCATGTGTGCATGAGCAGGGGAGAGGGGCAGAGGGAGAGAGAGAGAGAGAGAGAGAGAGAATCTGAAGCAGGCTCCACATTCAGCCTGATGTGGGGTTTGGTCCCACAACCCCAGGATCATGACCTGAGCAAAAATCAAGAGTCAGATGCTCCATCAACAAGGCCACCCAGGGACCCCTAAGGCCAGTAGTTCTTAAGTATTGTTGTCAGACTAGCAGCATCACCTAAGAACTTGTTAGAATTGCAGATTCTCAGGCCCCACTCCAGCCCAAATGAATCAGAATTCTGGAGGTGGGGCCCAACTATTTGTGTTTCCAAGTCGGCCATTTGATTATGAGCACGCTAAGGTTTGAAAACCCCTGTTGTAGGCATGAGGGTCATAATGGATCCCAAAGTAGAAGAAATAGATTGAAGGTTACAAATATGAAGCACTTGGCTCATGAGAACTCAATCAGAACAGACCTGAGAACCAATAAAATGGCATTATGTACTTACTACCTTTTCACATGTTTTTGTAAGAAGGAAATTTCCAAGCACGTTTGTCACTGGTCCACCAAACAGCGTGAAAGGTAGGAGGAGCTTGCAATGCTCCACTACTGCAAGTAGTGAAGCTACCACAACTTGCAAGAGCGGTAATGAAATTACAGTAAGCACTCAGTCCCATAACACGAACAGGAGCCAAATATCAAAAGAAAGATTCTTTTAAAAAATTGATCCCAAGGTAGAGAGTAGTATATTCCTGCCATGATGAGGTGTTTGCTTAATATGTATATGATATCAAGGTAGTAATATACCTTATTAGGCACTACTTAGTAGACCATGATAAAAAAGATGTTTTTGTTTTAACTGGGCATAATATATGGGAAATAATGATGCTGTACACAGTACTTAGCTTTATAGATTGATCTGTGGGATACAAACTGTGTGGGATAGAGTAAGGAATGTAATGTTTTAGCTTGAACTTAAATCCTGTGCCACTCTATAATTAACATATTCAGGTAAGTCTTCTGACCTGTGTTAAAAAAAAAATCAACCTAATAAATTTGGAGATAAAATTGGCTTTATTAAGCATGAGGGTGGGACAAAGAAGTTATTATCAAAAGAAAAGATTGTTTCAGGCAACATCACCTCCCTTTAGGGGGAAAGGCAGAGGGTCTTAGATAGATTACCTCACCTTTCTTTGGAGGATGGAGAGGGCCCATGTGACAAACTGAGCCACCCAGGCACCACAGAAAGAAGCAAGAAATTTAAAAATCAGTTTAAGTTTATGTTCATATGTAAAGGGAGCTTATCATTAGCATTGTAACTATAATTAACTTCTGTGTAAATACCTGAAATTTTTAAGGGGACCAGGAAGGAGAGAGATCTTAATAGAAAAAGTAACTATTAAAGTAGAAAAAGATTTTGATGCCATCTCACATCCTTAACAAGTTGCATTTTGACCTATTTTTTCCCAAAAATATATATGCAACACACACATACAGCAGTCTAAATGAATGCTGTTAATAACTTTTTGTTAACAGTGCAGGCTTTGCCACCAAGCCTCCACATGCTCTCATACATTGTTGAACTCAGCTGAACAATGTAATACAACTCTTCCAAAAAAAAATAGCATTGTTGATTCATCTCCACATTAAAAATGTTTACTAACTACACAATAATAGCTGTAACTCATGCTTATACATATGGATCTCCAAAATCACCATTTACGAAGTTCTTACAATGCACTGGGGCATAATTGGATATTTGCTTTTAATCCTCACAACAGATCTTTGACAGATGCTCTGTTATTGTCTCAATTTTACAGAGAAACTTAGTATATAGTTTAAATAGCTTGCCCATAATCACACTGCTACTAAGAGCAGACCTGAATTTGAATCCAGATCTGTTTGACACCACCACTTGTATTGAGGGCCGGTAAGCTATAGGCCCCCTGAAATACTGGTATCCATCTGAGTTCTTTCACAGACATTTTTTTTATTCTCAAAATGAAAAGGTTTTAGTGTTTAGTTTCCTATTGTTGCTGCAACAAATTACCACAAACTTAAAATAACAGTATTCTCTTAGAATTCTGGAGGCCAGAACTCCAAATTTTGAGTTCTACAAGGCTAAACTCAAGGTGTTGTCAGGTCTGATTCCTTTTAAAGGATCCAGGAGAGAATCCATTCCTTTCCTCTTCCAGCTTCTGTTGACTGCTGACATTCTTTGCCTTATGGTTGTGCCACTATATTTTCTGCTTCCATTATCACATTGCTTTTTCCTTTTCTGAAGTCAAATCTCCCTGTGCCTCTCTCTTATAAGGACACTTACAATTACATTTAGGACCCACTTGCATAATCCAAGAAAATCTCCCCATCACAAGATTTTTAACTTAATCACATCAGCAGGATCCCTTTTACCATGTAAGGTAAAATTTACCTGTTCCAGGGATTTAGAAACTGGATATCCTTGGTGAACAATATTCAGCCTACTACAATGTTCAAATGATCCTATGATTTACACTGTCATATAAACATTGACTTCCAAAACTGTGTCTCTACCATATATCTCTCTTTTGAGCTCGATGCTATTTTATTCAACTTACTTTTGGACTTCACCACCTATATTCTCTACCTTGTACTAAATGTCTTCTCTTTCAGTTCTCTCTCCCTACCCAAAATCTCTCTGGGATCTTTATATTAATTAATGTAGAAATGGAAAAATATTCCATGCTCATGGGTTAGAAGAACAAATATTCTTAAAATGTCTATACCACCCAAAGATATTTACAGATTTAATGCAATCCCTATAAAAATACAAAGTATTTTTTCACAGAACTAGAAAAAACATTCCTAAAATTTGTGTGGAACCTTAAAGACCCCGAATAGCCAAAGCAATTTTGAAAAAGAAAATCAAAACTGGAGGTATCACAACTCCAGACTTCAAGTTATATAACAAAGCTGTAGTAATGAAAGTAGTATGGTACTGGCACAAAAATAGACATATAGATCAATAGAAGAAGATAGAAAACCCAGAAATAAATCCACAATTATATGGTCAATTAATCTTTGACAAAGCAGGAATGAATATCCAATGGGGGAAAAAACAGTCTTTTCAACAAACAGTGCTGGGAAAACTAGACAGCTACATGAAAAAGAATTAACCTGGACTACTTTCTAAAAAAAAATTTAATGTTTATTCATTTTTGAGAGAGAGAGAGATGGAGCATGAGCAGGGGAGGAGCAAAGAGAGAGGGAGACACAGAATCAGAAGCAGACTCCAGGCTCTGAGCTATCAGCACAAAGCCTGACACGGGACTCAAACCCACGAACTGTGAGGTCATTACCTGAGCCGAAGTCTGACACTTAACCAACTAAGCTACCCAGGTACCCCAACTTGGACTACTTTCTTACACCATATACAAAAATTCAAAATAGATTAAAGACTTAAATGTGAGGTGTGAAATAATAAAAATCCTAAAAGAGAGTATAGGTAGTAATTTCTGATGACATTGGCTCTAGCAACATTTTTCTAGATATGTCTCCTGAAACAAGATAAATAAAGCAAAAAGAAACTATTGGGATTACATCAACATTAAAAGCTTTTTCACAGTGAAAGAAACAAAACTAGAAGGCAACCTACTAAATGCGAGAAGATATTTGCAAAAGACATCCCTGATAAAGGATTAGTATCCTAAATATATAAAGAACTTATACAACTATACACCCAAAAACCAAATAATCCAATTAAAAATGGGCAGAAGACATGAACAGACATTACTCCAAAGAAGGCATAGAGATGATCAACAGACGCATGAAAAGATGTTGAACATCATTCATCATCAGGGGAATGCAAATCAAAACTACAATGAATATCACCTCACACTTGTCAAAATGGCCAAAAACAAAGAAACAACAAATGTTTACAAGGATGTGAAGAAAAAGGAACCCTCTTACACTGTTAGTGGGAATACAAACTGTGCCACCGCTGTGGAAAGCAGTATGGAGGTTCCTCAAAAAAGTTAAAAATAGAATTACCCTATAATCCAGTAATGACACTACTGGGTATTTACCCAAAAAATACAAAACCCTCATTAAAGGTATACATGCACCCCTATGTTTATAGCAGCATTATTTACAATAGCCAAATTATGGAAGCAGCCCACATGTCCATCAATAGATAAATGGATAAAGGAGTGATATATACATTGGAATATTATTCAGCCATGGAAAAAAAATGAAATCTTGTCACTTACAATGACATGGATGGAGCTAAAGAGTATAATGTTAAGCAAAATAAGTGAGTCAGAGAAAGACAAACACCATATGATCTCACTCAAATGTGGAATTTAAGGGGAAAAAAGGAGCAAAGTAGAAAAGAGAGAGAGAGAAACCAAGAAATAGACTCTTGGTTATAGAGAACAAACTGATGGTTACCAGAAGGGAGGTGATTGGGGGGATGGGTAAATGGGTGATGCAAATTAAGGAGTGCACTTGTCATGATGAGCACTGGGTGATAAATGGAATTGTTGAATCACTATATTGTACACCTGAAACTAATATAACACCATATGTTAACTATATTGGTCTAAAGTAAAATAAATTAAATTAAATTAATTAAATTAAATTAAATTAAATTACATTAAAACACTAAGATTCAACAAGCTTCCTAAACCAGACTTTCTTAGTGTCCACATACAATCAGTTACCAAGACCTATTGATTGTACCTCCCTTAAACTACTCAACAGCCTCCTTTCTGAGCTCCCCACCTAAAGTATTGTCCTATCCTACAAAAAGCTGATTCCAAGAATGCCTGTGTAGCTCAGTTTGTTAAGTGTCTGACTCTTGATTTCGCCTCAGGTCATGATCTTATGATCCATGGATTCAAGCCACATCAGGGTCCACACTGTCTGCTTGGCATTCTCTCTCTCCATCTCTCTCTGCCCCTACCCCACACACTCAGGCATTCACTCTTTCTCTCTCAAAATAGATAAATATACTTAAAAAAAAAAAAAGATGATTCCAGGGGCGCCTGGGTGGCTCAGTCAAACATCCAACTTCGGCTCAGGTCATGATCTCACAGTTTGTGAGTTCGAGCCCTGCATCAGGCTCTATACTGACAGCTTAGAGCCTGAAGCTTGCTTCAAATTCTGTGTCTCCCTCTCTCTCTGCTCCTCCCCCGCTCATGCTCTGTCTCTCTCTCCTTCAAAAATAAATAAAAACATTAAAAAATTTTAAGGTGATTCCAGAATGTCATATTCAATAATCCTTAAACAGCTCTATGAATTCAGCATAACTTTGGGAAATCTTCGTTCTACCTTTACAGAATTCTCAAAGAAGAACCTGACAAATAAAAAACATTTTTTTTATATATTTTCATATCAGTTTTTAGCTGTTATTGGAGATGAACTCCGTTTGTGGAATGTTTAGAACATTAGTTTAAAATGTTGTTCTTGGAGGGTAACTTTATGTACACCACTATACTATAGTCCTGATATATTTCTAGTCTGAGTCCAGTTTCACCTTTGGCTTTGCTGTAAATACAGGTTACGTTACTCTTATTTTGGATTCTTTTGCTTTACTCCCATCCTTGCCGCATCCTCACACCGCTTGTTACTCCATTCCTACCATTGCTGTATTTTCTTCCTGATGGTGAACACTTGCTCTAGGGCTTCTGACCACTGTTTTCATCCTGTTTTGGATGGTGGCTGAATGGGATAGGTCCAACCTTGGTCTCCGTGACTCCCCTTTTTTGATATGTTCCCTGCTGGCAAAGCAGTTCACATAGTCTTTTCACATCACCAATATCTCATACAATATATTCAATTCTTCTTATTAAACTATATATTTTTTGTCTTAACTCTCTAAGGTCGTTTCCTTTAATTGGATATTTAGATGTTCTCAAGCTCCACTCTTCCTCCCACAATAATCTAATCCTATCCATGGTGTGTAGATATTGCTATTTTTAAATTAAATTTAATTAATTAATTTTTAATGTTTATTTATTTTTGAGAGAAAGACAGCAAGCAGGAAAGGGGCAAAGAGAGAGGGGGATACAGAATCTGAAGCAGGATCCAGGCTCTGAGCTGTTAGCACAGTACCCCACTCAGGCCTCGAACCCATGAACCACAAGATCATGACCTGAGCCAAAGTCCAATGCTCAACTGACTGAGCCACCCAGGAGCCCCTATTTTTTTTTAATTTAGAGACAGAGAGAGAGAGCATGTGAGAGGAGGAGAGGGGCAGAAAGAGAGAGAGAAAGAGAGAGAGAATCTTAAACGTACTACATGCTGAGCCCCACCCCACCGTCCACCCTGACATGGGCTTGATCCCACAACCCTGGGATCATGACCTGAGCCAAAATCAAGAGTCAGGAGATCAATCAACTGAGCCACCCAGGTGCCCTGCTATTTTAACTTTTACAAAAAAGTCTTGATGACATGTGGTGGGCTGTTCCAACAAGTTGGCCTCTGGAATGATTTCTTAAACTATTTCCACAAGCAGTGTTCAAGCAGCTGCCCCTGTCTTTGTGTTCCTCTAAATTTGCATAATCTATAACCTCATGTTTGCAGATAACCGAATTTGTCAATCTTGACTCTAGATTCTCATTAGCCACCTTTTCTTCTGGAGAGCTGACCAGATATCTATGCTTTCTCCCACCACCTCCCCCCATTTTCACTAACTTTTTATTTTGAAAAAGTTCAAACCTCCAAAATATTTCAAGAATAATAAAGTGAATGTCCATATACTCGTAATCCCTTCATCTAGATTAGATTCAGCAATTAATATTTTGCCAATTGCTTTCTCTCTTATGCTACATATTTACTTTCTCTTTCTTCGTGTTGAAACATTTTGAAGCTAATCACAGATATTATAATACTTCAGCATTTTATCTCCTAACAATAAGGACAGTCTCCTAAACAAGCACAATACAATGATTGCTTCAGGAAATTTAGTATTAATGTAATACTATTTTCTTATCTACCATCCTTATTCAAACATTATATTTAGTTGGTATGTCTTTTAATCTCTTTTTTTTTTAATTTTTTTTTTCAACGTTTTATTTATTTTTGGGACAGAGAGAGACAGAGCATGAACGGGGGAGGAGCAGAGAGAGAGGGAGACACAGAATCGGAAACAGGCTCCAGGCTCTGAGCCATCAGCCCAGAGCCCGATGCGGGGCTCGAACTCCCGGACCGCGAGATCGTGACCTGGCTGAAGTCGGACGCTTAACCGACTGCGCCACCCAGGCGCCCCCTTTTAATCTCTTTTAATCTAGAATAGTTCTCTCACCTTCATTCTTTCATGGCATTGACATTTTGGTGGAATGTGGAGCAATGAAATTCTCATACATTGTTTGTATGAGCACAAAATGTTGTACAACCAATTTGGAAAACTGTTGGCAATTTCATACAATGTCAAACAGTTGCTGTTTCTATACCCCAGCAACTAAAATACTAGATATTTACCCAAAAGAAATAAGAACACATATTCATAAAAAAACTAATGCAAGAATGTTCATAGCAGCTATATTTATAATAGACAAAAATGGAGATAACACAAATGTTCAAAATATCTGAGTACATAAACAAATTGTAGTATATTCACACTATGGAAAAGGACAGGAAACTTTTTGGAGTGATGGAAATTTTTTTGGAGTAATGGAAATGTCCTATTTTACACACAATTGTATACACTTAAGATCTGTGCATTTCACTGTATGTAAGTTTTACTTCAATTTTTTTAAAAGAGTGTCTATCTGAATATGCACATCATAAAGGCAGGAACTTTCTTTTGTTCAGTGCTGTGTCTCAGGACCTAGCCAAGGGACAGGGCACTTAGCAGGAGCTCAATAAAGGAAGGAAAGGAAGCAGACCATGGAAATCATCTACATCAATGGTTGTCAAATGTGTAATGTAGACTCTGACTTTCAACCCTAGATGTATAGGTATGTCTTGTATTTGAAACCTTATATTATTAATCCATTTCCTAGGTTACTAAGAATCCTTTTGATCAATTACAAGTGTTATGAAATAAGAAAATGTCCATTTCAATGAAAATTTTCTTACTCTAAACCTAAACTTTCCCAGTTTTTTTCATACTGCCTCCACTTTATGTGGTTAGCCTCCAGGATTAAGGGATAAATTCGCTAAGTGATGAGTATGTGTCCATACAAAGTTATGCAATATTGTCGGTTAACATTTATCTTAGTCCATGTGGCCAGTATTAGCAGGAAGTTGAATATAGAGTCTCAGGAGAAAAGTCTGGGTTGGATAAACTGATTTTGTCTAGCACAGTCTGATACACAGTAGGCATCCAGTGAATGAGTAAATAAATGAAATGTAAATTTGGAAGCTCTGGCAAATGTAACTGAAGGTATATCCTACCAGTATTTTTCTATATCTGTGTATCTTTAAAAGCAGAATTAGGAATCAGTTTCATAATGTTCTTTGAAAATTATGTTTATTGCTATTTTATTTTTGAAAAATTAATATCACTTTGTAGTAGAATATTTAGAAAGTAGTTATGAAATGCCACCTTGTGACCAAAGACAGAAGTACAGCATTTCACACAAGGGAGAGTGGCCCAGAGAGGGGAAGCTTCTCAGCCAGTACCCTCAGAGGTCTAACACTTATACCAGGTTCTTCTCAGAAGTAAGATGGAACAGAATGCAAAGAACTGGAAGAGCCATCAGGCCCTATCTCAGCTAAAGAGATAGGAGAAACAGAATTATACTACTTTCACCTTTATGATCCTTTTCTAATTATAAAAAATCCATATGCTCATTGAAACAGTTAAAACTGGAAACACAGAGAACAAAGAGGAAGCTATAAATTTTCCATAATAATGCCATTTAGAAGTATTTTGATATTTCTCTTTAACTTCTGTGTGTGTGTGTGTGTGTGTGTGTTGCAGCTGGCTTTTTCATGAAACAGTATGATGGTCAGAAATACCTTTCCATGTCAGTGAGATGTTTCTACATCATATTTTGTAATTCATGAAAGAAAGACTTTCCTCATGATTTCAAATTTTAAGGCAGGTAGCTAAATAACATGGAAATGTAAAAAGGGAAATTTTCTCGTTCTACAATTCACACATGCCACCAGAGTGCATAAATGCTGGAAATGTATATGGAATTCAATTATTTATTTTATAATTCTAAATGAATGACAGTTATTCCATTTAGTTTATGCACTATTTGCTTCTTTTATGCAAGGGATGAGGTTGAATGAAAGGAACAAGAATAGACTTTTGCTTTGGAAGGGTGATATGGAGTCAAGGAAGCACAGACTTTCTGAGTTTGTATTTGAGTATTATCTCAGCATCACATGATGATGATGATGATGATGATGTTGATAATGATGATCAAAGATCTAACGTTCTATGAGGGCCTGTTGTAAGCCAGGAATTTCATAGTTTTCTGCACTTACTTCCCACAACAGTCTTGTGGGTTTATGTAGAGTCATACTCATTTTAGAGATGAATGGACCACCCTAGGCTCACACTTTTTATACATAGAGAATCCAATTCTAGCCACTGCTTTTCCATTATACTGGCCTCATTCTTTCAGATGATAGGTTTCCAGGGCTTGCTCATTGATCATTAGAAATCTTCACAGTATGTGGCCTGTACCCAACAGGAATCCACTGAGTATTCACTCAATACCATCCCTTGATGATGATAATGACATTGATGATGATGATGATGATGATAACAACAGTGATGGTGATGGAGAGGAAATTTCCTCTTTGGTCTAAAAGTTCCATTTCCAGAGAGCCCATGAATGGTCTAGTCTCAAAGATAGTAGGTGTCCTCCAAGAAAAAATGATAAGTGATTAATGCAATGTTACACGCTGTAAGGGAAAGAGCCCAGCTTGGAACCCAAGTTTTTTCTGACTCCAAGGCCATACACTTAACCACTTTGCCTTCCTAAACCCAAGAACTTGAATTTTATCTTCACCTTATTGCCCAACCAGTTTTTCAGGATATGAAAAATAAAAAGTGGTAATAATTCCTCAGATGACAGACCAAAAAAGCAACAGTAACAATTGTTTCCTCTACCATCAATGCCTTT
The DNA here is from genome assembly GCF_007474595.2 of Lynx canadensis. NCBI lineage: Eukaryota > Metazoa > Chordata > Mammalia > Carnivora > Felidae > Lynx > Lynx canadensis. The sequence continues at coordinate 80,786,782 of NC_044321.2, read as the reverse complement.
AAATGCATCTTCATACCAACTTATGACTTAACTCCTCTGGCCCCCAAGTTGGGGGCTGAGCCCACAGTGCAAGGATGTTGTTCAAACAGGAGGTGACACCCCTTTTCTCCTGAACTGTAGGACCACGTACTCTTGTAAGCTTCCTTTACCTGGGGTTTCCTATATCCCTGAGCCAGGGCTGATACAGACATCAGAAGCACTGCACCAGACACACACAGAGTTATTGCAGAACCACACCAACAGGCCCAGACACAACCAAGGCCTTCTGGGAGTCTGAGCAAGCTGGATAGTAGGAGAATGATAGAGGTCTTGCCTGAAATCTATACCCATTTTCATCCCAATTGTTTTGGGAGCTACTTCACTGGACTCTGAAAGTCAACCTCTTCAGCTTTATCTCCAAGTTACCTGGCCAAACCCAGTTCAGACAATTGCATAGACAAAGATGATCATAAACCAATGTTTCTGGTTATGAATCTTTGGGGCTTTATCTCATCCCATACACAAAGTTCCTTAAAAGAGAAGGGGAGAAGGAAGCAAAGGTAAACTGCTCTGATCTGCAATGAGGACAGGTGTTGTCCTCCAAGTATGTCCAGGGCAGCCCAGCCATCATCTTAAGAGAGTCTGTGCCTGCTGCAGGCTGGAACAGAGAAATCATAGTCAGAGCCACCCTCAGGAGGAGTGACTTGGGTGAGCACAGCCAAGTCTACCTCAGTGACTACCTGAGCACAGCCCCTCTGAGAACCAGGAGAATGGATTTACCCTGTCTTGTAGAACTGGTGCAATGAGGACATAGAAGTTCATCTCACTCCAACCAGAGTAGAGCCCAACTAGCATCCATCCAGCTGTTGCAACTTTGAAGAATAGTTTGGAGACATGAAGATCCCCCCAAATTATATCACAATGAAAAAATGAAAACAAAGCCAAAAAGCATAGGACTGGCTAACCATTTTGTGTGCTGATCACAAAAAGGGAACCTGAATATATTTAACTCATATTAGAAGGAGTGAATGCATGGCCAAACATGGTGTTCAGTCAAGAAAAAATGTATCTAATATTACATTTCTTCCCTTGTCTTTTTATCTTGTATTTCATTATTAAGGGGAATCTTTCAAATTTTATGTATAAATCTGTCAATCTTTTCATAGTTCATACTTAAAAATATAAATACTGTTGTAGACCTCTACTTTCTGAATTTCAATAAAATTCATCCATATTGTCTCCTAATTATTTTAGGGTTCATATTTGAAACAATGTAAAGCATACTGTATATACCAGTCATCCTCATGCTTCAGTGTGTATCATAATCCCCTAGAGGAACTTGCTGTTACTTTTACAGCCCACTTCCAGTCAATGAGTCTTAGGTCAGCCCCAGAAATCATTATTTTAAAGATGCTCTCCAAGGTGATTCTAATGCAGGTGATTATGCAAGACTTTGAGAAAACATTTGGAGTGCAATCTACATCATGCATTTTAGTTTTGGAATTGCTTGCCATGATACTAGAGAAATAAAAAGATTTGTTGAAGACTATTGAGTCGATAGCAGAATTTGGACAACACCAGCTCCTTAGTAATAATCAAGAAATCAATTAAATATTAAAACATGATGTCTCAGTTAAACACAAGTATGTAAGGCTGTCAGGAAGAAAAGATAGTTTTTGTTCTGTAGGGGAAATGAAATTCTGAACATTTACATAGTAGCCTTTCTATTAGTGCATTTATACAGTTCAAGTCTTTTTTTCTTTTTTCACATTTCAACTGGGGATGGGATGGGGTGAAGGAAACTATTCCCTTAGATCGGTTTCCTGTATTGTTTTGTGCAATTTATGCATATTCAGTCTTCTGAACCAGTAGGACAAGCCTGCCAGGCGCCTTCAGGGAGAGATTATCTCACAAGAGAAGGAAGACAAAACTTTAGTTAGTCCTTAGACCTAAAGCAGCAACTCTGACTACAGCACTTTTTTTACTCAAACTTATACCTTGGTCCTACTCCCAAAATAACCTCATCATGTCTGACTCCTAGTTAGAGGAAGGGTCCTGGGATTAAAAACAAAAGGAGCCGTTTTGCTAAAAACTCTGCAAGACACTGTGGCTCAAGCAATCCTAGAGCAGTCTCACCTGAGTTAAGGGTCACTATAAAGCAGACAGGCTTCAGAAAAGAATGGATGTTCAACCCAGTAACGACTCCAGGAAATTGAGTGGGATTTGGCACCCAAGCACTCCAATGTGTCAGGAGCAGTGAGGGCCAGCAGAGAGTAAAGGACCCAGCAGAAGAGGTAGCAGTGCCCACCAGGCATGGCAGAACCCAGAGGAGGAGTGGGGTTCAACAGCAGATAACTGGCATGGAAGCCCCCAATGCCCTGCCTACTAGTGAACTTGTTCCTGAGCACAGGTAAGTCATGCCAGGGACCTCCCTCCAATAACTGATGTTCTGTAGTGGGTTGGGGTTCTGTATGCACAGGTGGGAATGAGTCTACTTGGCACAGCTCAGTGTTGCCTCATTTCTTCCTTATAGCAGCTCTGTGAGGCAAATGTTTTCCCCATGAAAAGACTGAGTCTAAGCAAGTGTATCTGCAATAATTGCCAGTTTTATTCCTCTGGCTAAGAGATCCAGAAGTAGTTTGAGGTTTACATATTTCTTTTAGTTATTCCATCAAGAATTTAGGTGCCCCCATTGCCCTTATAAGCTGGTTGCAAATTATTTGACTCTTACTTATAAAACTTTTATTCTTTTTGTGTGTGTGACATGTGTTCATGAAAAAATACATATAAGCAAAAAGAAAAAAGCTCACGCTACACAGAAATAAGCAGTTAAGTTTTTGATATATGTATGTATGTATACACACGCACGCACACACACAATTTGGGATTTAATCCTACATATGTGAGCTGATACTAAATATACTGCTTTGTAACCGGTTATGTTTTACTTTACAATATAGAATGAATATATTTTCATGCATATGTGTGAAACTTTCCAATTGAAAAACAGACCTGGAGAATGGGTCAAAATACAAAATCCAGTGAGATGCTGGTAACAAGGGAACTACCTAAAAAAAATTCCACCAGATGATTAAAATAAAACGAAAGTCAAAGATACATCAGAAAACGCTAACAGAAAGAAAGCAGGGGCCAGATTTAATATCAGACAAAAAAATTCAAGGCCTAAAGCACACAGGATAAGGGCGGCTGCGTGAATGTCTTTGCTTCCAATGCATCATCACAAACTTGTTTCTTACTCTTCTTATCTCTTCCCTAAGCCTTTCCAACTCATCTACTCCTCTTATCATTTCTTCAGGGTCCAAATGCCTCACAGGAGTGTCCTCTTTAAACCCCTGGCCAGGTTGGGTCAGCCCTCCTCTAAGATTTCCTTCTGCTTCCTGGCTTACACCTTCTTCGGAAGGTTGAGGATTTCCTTCTGCCTCCTGTGGTACAGCTTCTGAAGGGCGGCCTGCCTCTGCCTTTGGCATGTTCTGTGGTTTTCCTTCATTTTCTTCACAAGACTTTTGCATGTTGAGTATTTTTCTGTTATTTCTTTTGAATAAATTAATTCTAGAAAACAAGGAAACAAAACTAGATGCCAGACAAATAGACCAGCCATAGTATGGGTTCCCATAGCGACTGGTCTCTTCTCTTTCAGGTCCCTAATATGTCTAAGTTTTCCAACTAGAGAAGCCTAGGTCCTCAGGCTCAGAACTCCCCTGACTCCACCCCTTCCTCCACCTTCCTTCCCTCCCCGTTTCGCTCCAGCCCCATCTTCCCTTCTCCCGCTCCAGCCCACCATTTCCCAGCAGGCCCTGCTTACAGGCCTCTCCTAGCATACAAACGGAAGCAGCGCAGAAGCAATTAACCCTCTCCTTAGAGGCCTGTCTCCAATATTCCCGCCCTCCTGGGCTTTCCCAAGAGGTTCCAAACTCCCGCCACTCACCTGAGACCGGGTGGTGCAGTATCTGGCCTCCCCTCCCCCTTCCGGGTCTCTCCAACCTCTACCGCCCCCGCCCCATTTCCGCTGCAGGCTCTGCAAAGGCCTCCGGTGCTTAATCCGGATGGGGAAAGGCTGTGGCGACCCCAGGATCTGCTTTGCTGTCATCCACACTCCCACTCCCATTCCCACTCCCGTCCCCACCCGAAGGGACCTGAGGCAACCTTACACTGACCTGCAGGGATCCAGGGGATTTTCCTGCCTCTTCCCTCACTCGATCTGTGTCGCGTCCAAAGACCAAGAGTCCTGCAGAAGGACAGAAGTGCTTGCTGAGCAGGCCAGTACCTGAATCTCGGATCCTTTTCACGATTCTAGGCCTTGTTCATCTAAAGTTGTCCTCTCCTTCCTTTTAAGGCAACCCCGCCCTCCCTCCCCGGTGCCCCCCGGCTCCCTGCAGGCAGGGAGTGGAAGGCACATGTTATTTCCTAAATTGTTTCTGTTTCTCTAGGAACCCTCAATTGGTTAGCATTCTGCCTTTCCTCCCCCATCCCCCACCCCCACCAAACAGCCCCAAATCTCCTGCAAAAAATGGGAGTTTGGCGGACTGTAATGTCAGGAAAACAGTGGCGACCCTGACTAGCTTTTGCTCTCTGGTTCCTAGACCTCAGGATCCCCAAGGCAGCGCCCGCTTTTACACTGACCTGAAAGGATCCGGGGCACTTTTCTCCTTCTCCAGCAATACGTAGCAGCTACAGGGAAACAGGCCCTGGACTATAAGGACTTCTGCACACGTCGACTCCTGGTCACGTGAGGGTCGCGTCATCAATGAGCTCCAGTCTTCAGTTACTCCTCCCATTTAACACTGCAGTCAGCCCCCTGCATTCCCTCCAGTTGATACTGTCAATCTTTTTTCGTATTTGCCAATCACAGACAATAGAACTGGTATCTTACTCTTGCAGTTGCTATTCGCCCTTCTTGGATTGCCAGGGAGGATCAGCTTTTAGGGGTTAATCGACCATTTCTCTTTCGTTTGGGAATTATCTCCTTCTCTCTCCTGCTTCAAATTCGCCCACCTCCTCTCCTCCGGGAAGACCTACAGTCCACCATTTCCCCTGGAGTCCTAACTAGCATTAAAACGGGCAAAGGTGGTAGATGGGGGAAGGTGGTGGGTAGAGGCGGCAGGAAAAGAATGTAGGAGTGAGAGTGTGGGATTTTTTTTACGACTTCTTTTGAATCTTTTAATGTTTTAAGTATGATATTAAATGATCATGATATTTTACAATGATACTTAAAAAAGATGCCCCATAGTCGATATTTGACACAATATGGAGGACAAGATAGTTTTATCAATTTTTAAGACTTCGGAAAAATTTTGTAATGGCTACAAATGAAATGACAGTTCGCACAACATATTGATGTGTTAGGAAAAAAAAAATCTTATTAAAAGTGCACCTTTAAAAAAAACTGGCTCCCAGATTAATCTGTGGAAAGAAGCCCAGTTTTCTCTTGTTAACAATTTTATATAAATAATCAACTATTTTCTCTCTCTGGCTGAACTCAAGTTATCAAGTGTTAGAAGCCTGACTTTTTCATTGATGACTGATGGATGAATTCCGCTTGGGTTTCAAATAGACTTCAGACAGACCTCTTCTGTTCTCTAGGATCTGGTGCCTTGTTAATCAGATGAGTCCACAGAAAAGCCAGCTTTCCTCAGAGTGAACTTTATTTTGGAACTCAAATAGCTTTCATACACTCAAACATTCAGAAAGGAGAGAGTTCCCTATATCTCACCATTTGGTCCCCTATATCTCACCATTTGGTGTGAGGCTTATTAGGTAGAATTTTCATTCATTCATAGCACTCTTAAGATATTCTGGTATCATTCACTTTGTTCCATTCAAAAAGAGAACTATCAACATGCATAATTGTTATGATCAGAAGCAGAGAGAACATCAGTGCTGCAAAAAAATATTAGTTAAAAGTGGAAAATGATACCCTAACAACTCATAATCTTGAGTACTTGAAGGTGTGTTGTTGCCAGAAATGGCATTCTGGCTAATGGAGTCAGCTGGGGAGTCAGGGAAAGGAGGAAGTAAGGAATCTTTTGTCTAGGATGGTCACAGGGGGATGAGGCAGCCAACAACAAAGCCTGCCATGGGAAAGAAAAGGTTCAAAAAATAAATATTTTTTTCAGGCTTAATGCTTCATAATTTATATTTAAGCATGAATAATTTATTCCACAGTTGAGGGATACATTTTCTATTATTCAAGAGAGAGTTTTCAATGTAAATATAGACAGTGAATTATAAAGATGTAATCATTAACTACGACCAAATGTTTCCATTCTTTCACATGTTAAATGTGTTTATTTATTTTAGAGAGAGCGAGAGAGACAGAGTGTGAGCAGGGGAGGGACAGAGAGAGGGAGACACAGAATCCGAAGGAGGCTCCAGGCTCTGAGCTGTCAGCACAGAGCCCAACACACCCACAAACCAAATCGTGAGATCATGACCTGAGCCAAAGTCCAAAGCTTAAACCGACTGAGCCACCATGGTGCCCCATCAGATGTTACATTTAATGGGGGACAGCTCTGATTTTTAAAAAAATATTATCATGCAATAAAATTGGCCCTTTTTTGTGTGGATAGTTCTATGAAGTTTAACAAAAGTATAGATTTATGTAATCATCACCGCAACCAGGATACAGTTCAGTCACCCCTCCAAAAAACTCCCTTATGCTACCCTTTTGTAGTCATATCTTACCCCCATCCTTGAACTCTGGCAACCACTGGTCTATTCCCAATTCCTATAGTTTTGTCTTTTGCAAAATGTTATATAAAAGAAATCTACAATATATCACATTTAGAGACAGGCTTCTTTTACTCAGCAAAATGACCTGGAAAGTCATTTAAGCTATTTCATGTAGCACTAATAGTTCATTCTTTTCTTTTTGCTGAGTAACTTTCTGTTATATGGATGTAACAGTTTGTCCATTTACCTGCAGAACATTTAAGTTGTTCCTAGTTTTGAGTAATTATGAAGGGAGCTCCTATAAACATTTGTGTATAGGTTTAGGACATTATTGCCTCACGCCTGACTGTTAAGGGAACTCCTTCTCTGACCTATCTGCTTTCAGTGCCTCCTTTTCCCTTTCCAATTTACCTAGCACATTACCATCAAATTCAACTTTACTCTTCCTTATTTTTAGCTTGTTATTCTCCTGCTCGAAAGTCCTGGATGGCAACCCCACCATCAGAGAAATAAATCCTACTTTCCTCATCCTGACATTCAACATTGATCAGAATTGATTCTCAGGACCCATGTTCACAGCCTTGTCATACACTTCTCTACTGCATCAAAAGGAACTCTCATTCACTGTGCCCCAAGTATGCCTTCTTCTCTCTTTGTCATCAACATGCCATTTTCTTCCTCCTGATTGCCCTCTACTTCCTCCTAAATCCTGGTCCTGCTCATTCTTAGGAGCCCAGACTTCATCACCCAGCCTCTAAAGCCACCACAACTGGAAGTGATCTCTCCCTTCCCTCTCTATTCTACATACAGGATTTGTACCTCTTATATTGCCCTTAGTGAAAGTTGCCTTGTACCTTTGCACTTTTCTGTGTATTTGGAGGGAAGGCATATCTAATCAGGCAGATGGTCAGATGTAGGTTGAAGATGGGGAGTGGGGGGAGTGTCAGGCTTCAGCTTACATGCTGCTTGAGTGGCTCTTATAATTTTCAACGGTGCATCTCCCAAAAAACTCAGAGTTTCAGAAGGAGCTGTTTGCAGATTGACTCACAGATGAAACTTCTTTCTGTCTGCACAAAAAAATGGAGCAGAAGTTTCATTGTCTCCTCCTCTGCTTATTCTCCTTACATGTAGTCTGAGCAACTTTGACACCATTTTTAAGGAAATATCGATAGAAAATATTGACCCTGTTTTCCTAAATACTGATGAGAGAGATCAGACACTCACTGGTGTACACTGACAGGAAGATCATACAGGTGTTTACCTTTATTCTTATCCCTGAGCAATCTCAGTGCATCAATATAACACGTAGCTACCTTCAAAATTAAATTAATCACAGTAGCTTTTAGATATAAGTAGATTTTTGAAACCAATATTACACTATATGTTAAATAACTAGAATCTAAATAAAAATTTGAAATAGGAAAATAAATATAAGTAGATACTTGAAGATAATAGCATTATATTAAAGTGAAAACTATTTTTAAAAAGGAATGAAAAATGTGCACATATTAATTTAACAATAAAGATGTGAGTTCTAGAAAGTAGATACCCTGAGCTTCTGACCTAATCAATGTCCTGTTTTCATGTACCAAGAGGACACTAGGGATGGCTGCAAAGCCCAAAGTCCTCCAAATGGTGTGAGGGCAGAAGAAAGGAAGGTAGCATTTTACCAACCTGGAGCTCTTGTACAAGACTGTGATATCCAGAATATTGTTTTCTATGTTCCCTTTATTTATGTTTTTAATGTTTATTTGAGAAAGAGAGAGCATTAGTGGGGGTGGGGGGAAGAGAGACAGAGGGAGAGAGAGAGAGAGGGAGAGAGAGAGAGACTCCCAAGCAGGCTTCTCACTGTCAGGCTGTCAGTGCAGAGCCCAATGCACGGCTGGATCTGAACCATGCGATCATGACCTGAGCCAAAATCAAGAGTTGGATGCTTAACTGTCTGAGCCACCCAGGTGCCCCTCTGTGTTCCCTTTAGAAGTCACTTCCATAGTTTTTTGTTCTGAATCTCCATATTCAGGAACTCCTCCTGCATGTTTCTTTTTCATTGTTGTTTCAAAGCTCATCCCATAGAAGAGCTTGAGACAGCTATTCCTCTCCTTCACTTCTCTAGCACACTCTGTATGGATTGAAAGCATCCTTCCCAGCATGGCAAAACCTGCTCTACATCCAAAGATTTGGCTGCATAATGTAGATTCAAGTGGCCACCATATGAGATGATTCGCCCCTTCAGAGCACAAGCAGACATAATACATTGGGTCTTTGTTCTACGGAGAGTAGTCCACTCATGTTCTGTTAAGTGAAACACAGAAAACATGATTTCCAATTAGACTGTATCTGTTTCAGAAAGTAAACCCTTCTACCATCCCTCCATACTATATTCCCTGACATTTGGAAATTTGGCATGGATATGTTTCAAAAGTTTCACAAACTACTCAGAATAGCCATTGGCCATGTTCAAGGAAATGAACCTATCTTGAAGCACAACTTTTCATCTCTGCCAGATAATTCTGCCTGCTTCCTGAACTCACAGCTAAATGCTGCACACATTGTGGATTATTGTGGCAAAGAGTTTCTGGTTATCAGAGCATAATGCTTATGAATTGTTGTGAACCTGAAATGCTGTGTCATAACCACTGTCATTTCAAATGTTCCCATGGTATCCGTGTTGGCCACAGTTAATAGGAATCCTTGAGTTGGTCTGCTTAGACTTTAATATGACAGTATGCTCAAGATCCACCTCAGGTAGATTCTTTAGATTGCCTTGTTTAATTAAACCTTGAGATCCACATCTATGTAGAGCCTCTTATTGGGTTCAGGGTAGGCACACATCAGCTGTACTACAGCTTGGGCCAGGCAACCTTTTCCTGTGGCAGAAGCTGAGTTGTTTGAGAGAAAGTGCCCTTGCTAACAGGCTTGGTGCTTTTAAAAATTAAATTTATAATAAAAAGAAAGTCTCTGCTGGCCTCTTGATTCTGCCTACATTACCTGTTCTACATTATCCTTTAGATGCTGTATTTTCCCATCCTAACACTTTCACCCTGTTTTGTTGGCTTTCTACTTTGTATCCCTCCCTTACCTAAAAGTGCCATAAGCACAAAAACTTTATCTGGCTCAACTTTGTAACCACTCCAATGTTGATAGAAACAATTAAGTTGGTGCAAATAATTTAAATCAATATGGGAATGATTAAATAAATTATCCATACTGTAGAAATTGTGTAGATATAAAAAGGAATGAAAAATGTACATATAAGTGACATTGAATTATATTAAAATAATATTTTTGGGGGGCCCCTGGGTGGGTCAGTCAGTTGAGTGTCTGACTTCAGCTCAGGTCATGTTCTCACAGTTTGTGGGTTTGAGTCCCACATTGGGCTCTGTGCTGACAGCTCAGATCCTGGAGTCTGCTTCAGATTCTGTGTCTCTCTCTGCCCCTCCCCTGCTCATGCTCTATCTCTCTCTGTCTCTCAAAACTAAATAAATGTTAAAATAAATTAAAATTATATTTTTGAGTGAAGGAAGTGGCATAATAGTATTTAGAAAATACTCTTTCATGCACATACACATGATAAATAGATATATGTGTGCATAACTAGTTTATTAAGTAGTTCAAATTTTCTGGCATAACATGGAATGGTTTTATTTTTCAAGTAATTGCTGTCAACTGTAGTCTGTCAAATTCTCCCTTTCTCACTGAATAATGAGTCCATGTAATGACATTTCAGTTTGTTTTCTCAGCTATTTAGTCAGTTTCATTCATTAAGAGAGTTTTATTATATGGGTTCTTGAAACTCAGCCTGGTGTATTTTTTTTAAAGTTTTTGTTCTGAAATTATTTTAGTTCTAGTGAAGACTTTTAAGGATAGTACAAAGAGTTCCCATATACCCTATGTCCAGCTTTGTCTAATAATTATGTTACATTTATAAAAATAAAGAAATTAACTTTTGTGCCCTACTATTAACTAAATTACAGACTTTATTCAGATTTCTCCAGGTTTTCTACAAATGACTTTTCTCTATTCCAAGATTCAACCCAGGATACAAAGTTAACACATCTTTTTAGTCTACTCTGCTCTGTTGTAGTTTCTCAGTCTTCCTTGGTTTTCATGACCTTGACACTTTTGAAGAGTGAGGGATTTTGTAGAATGTTCCTCAATTTGGGTTTGTCTGATATTTTTCTCATAATTACACCAGAGTTACTGATTTGAAAGAAGAATATCACAGAGGTGAAATGCCATTTTCATCATAATATCAGGCTTACATAATATCAACATGACCAATCAATGGTGAAGTTAATTTTCATCACTTGGTTAAGATGATGTCTACTGGGTTTCTCCACTTATAAAGTTACTGTTTTTCTCTTTTTTTACTCTATTTGTTAGAAGCAAGTTACCAAGTCTAGCTCACATTAAAGAGGAGAGGAATTAAGTTCTACCCCCTGGATGGGGGAGTACCAAAGAATTTGTAGATATGTGTTTGAAAACAATCATAGTAGGGTGCCTGTGTGGCTCAGTCAGTTAAGCATCTGACTTTGGCTCAGGTTATTATCTCATGGTTTGTGAGTTGGGGCCCCATGTCGGGCTCTGTGCTGACAGTTCAGAGCCTGAAGCCTGCTTTGGATTCTGTGTCTCCCTCTCTCTGAGCCCCTCCCCCACTCATGCTCTGTCTCTTTCTGTCTCTTAAAAAATAAACATTAAAAAAATTTTTAAAAATGAAAAGAAAATAACCATAGTAATTAATAAATAATAGGAGTCAAATAATTTGAAACTATGAAAAATATCCTGTGGATTTTTCCTGCAGCAATTATTACAATGATGCTCTTATGGTAAAATTTTTATATCAGTCATTTCCTTCTACATTTAATACTTCCAAATTATTTATTATATTAAAGATTTGTCCTCCCCCTCCCCCGATTTACTTATTGATACAAATCTTTGTTTCTATCACTATGACTCATGAATTTTTAAATCTTTGGCATTATAATTCAATACGATCATTATTTTTGGGGGTTTTTTCCCCCCAAATTATACCACCCTTGGCCATAGGGGCTCTTTCAGGTTAGCATACCATTATCCTTTTTCTGCTTCCTTGCTTTCTGGTACTACAAGATATTCCAGATTCATCTTGTATTTTCCTTTTTCCAATGGCCCAATAATCAGCCACTTCTCCAAGAAATCTTGGTTACTTTTATTGGATAATCATATATAATTAAGATCTGAATGCAAGATGTATCTGTTGCTAATGGAGTGTCATTGTTTCTAGAACTTCTCAGCTGATAGAGCAAAGAGATGTATGTATACCTACATCTATTTATTGTGTCTGTATCTCTCCTTCCCTCCTTCTCCCCTCCCCACAATACATACATTCATACTTATGACTCTAATCCATTATGACAGGTATTAATTTAGCTTTTTCTCCACTTATTTTTAAAGTTTTTTAAAATTTATTTAAGTAATCTCTATACCCAATGTGGGGCTCAAACTTGCAACCCCAAGATCAAGAATTGCATGTTCTTCTGACTGAAACATTCAGGCACCCCAGTCCCTCCACTTATTTTTAACTTCTGTCACTGACAGTGAGAAACCGGGTTCTCCTTATATATGATTGATTGATTGATTGATTGATTGACTGATTTAACCCTACTATATATTTAAAGTAGTTTCAGAATTGTTGTCATGTATATCTGTGGGAAGCAAATTTCCCAATAAGAGCACAGAATTTATTTTGTCAGTTCTTTTTGTCTTCATCCTTATAATATACAGTGAAAACACTATTTTCCAAAGCATCTTAGGTCAGCTCTTTTCCCCCCACCCTTTCATAAGGTTAGGGCATTCATCTGTAATACAATGCCTCAGATTTAGATGATTTATATTTTTTTCATCCCTTTTCTTTCAATCTACTTGTGAATCTAAAGTGTGTCTCCTATAAACAGCATATAGTTGGATCTTTTTAAAATTCAGTCTGACAATTTTGCCTTTCATTTGAGTTGTTTAATTCATTCACATTTGATGTTATTGATGTAATTATTTCTGCCAACTCACTTTTAGTCTGTCATATGGCTCATGTATTTTTTGTTCCTCTATTCTTCCTTTCCTTCCTTTTCCTTACATTAATTGAATATATTTTAATAAAGAATTTTAGTTTCTTTAATAACATTTTCATTATATTTTTCAGAAGTGTTTCCTTTGTGATTGTCCTAGGACTTGAAACATACATCTTAACTTACCAGGATCTATTTCATATTTATACTAACTAAACTCCAGTAAGACATAGAAACATCATTCCCATACAGTCCTATTCCCTTTTTCCACTCATTTTGGTAATATTGTTATACATATCACATCAAAAAATCTTATAAGCCCATCCATTTTTATTATCACTTTACATAACTTTATGTCTTTTATGAAAGATGCGAGAAGAAGGATAGCAAGTAATATCCATAGAATTATGTTAGTCTCCTTATTTATCACTTCTGGTTCTCTTCGTTTCTTCAGAGGTATTTTAGTTACCTTGTGGATTCATGTCCTTATCCTAATACAGCTTTGCTCCCACCCATCTCCTTTGTGCTCTTATTGGCAGATATATTTCAGCTCTATATGTTATAGCCCCAAACAACACATTATAAATGTACTGTTTTAAACAGTTCCTTTTCAAAATCAGTTAAGCAAAGGAAAGGGAAAAATACGCACTTGTACTGTCTTTTAGAATTACATAATTACCTGTATGTGTGCTTTTATTTTCCATGGATTCAAATTACTGTCTGGGGTCATTCACATTCAGAACTAGAGAACTTTCTTTAGTATTATTTGTAAGGTGAGAATGCTAGCAACATATTCTTTCATTTTTTTATCTATTTCTTTATTTTGCCATCATTTTTGAAAATTAACTTTGGTGAACACAGAATTCCTGGCTAACAGGTTGTATCCGTGAGCAGTTTGAATATGTTGTCTTCCTTCCTTCTGGCATCCATTATTTTGATGATAAATTAGCTATTAATCTTACTGTGGTTCTCTTATAAGTAAGGAGTTATTTTTCTCTTGGTTTTTTTCAATATTTTCTTCTTGTTTTTGGCTTTCAGTATTTTACTATGTTGTGTCTGTTTGCCAATCTCTTGCATGTATTCTACTTGAAATCCACTGAGCTCCCTGGATATGTAGATGAATATTTTTCATTAAATCTGGGAAGTTTTCAAACCTTATTTCTTTGAATTTTTTCTCCTCCTTTTCCCTCTGCTTTTGGTATTCCCATTATGTACATGTTAGTCCAATTAATGCTATTCTATGTTTCTCTGAGACTATTCAGTTTTCTTTTTTCTCTCTTCTTTAGATTACATAAAATCTATGAATCTTAGAATTTACAAATTCTTTAGATTACATAAAATCTATGAATCTTAGAATTTACAAATTCTTTCTTCTGCTAGCTTGTTTCCTCTCATGAATTTTTTATTTCATTCTTTGTACTTTTCAGAATTTCCACTTGTTTCTTTTCATAATATCTCATTTTTATTTTTTTCTACTTGATTTAACATTGTTATCATACTTGCCTTTATTCTTTAATCACAGGGTTTTTCATTCTTGAAATATATTTATAGTGGCTACTTTGAAGTTTTTGTTAAATTTAACATCTGGTCACTCTTGCAGGCAGTTTCTATTGCCTGCTTTGCTCCCCATACATGGGCATACTTTCCTGGTTCTCTGCATGTCTTGCAATTTTTTAGGTAATACATTTTAGCAACTCTGAGTACTTGTGTTCTTCTCCTGGGGCTTATTGTTGTTGTTGTTTGCTTGTTTGTTTAGTGGCTGGCTATTTTAGTCATGTCCATTTCTTCCCAGCTATGTGAAGACTCTTTCGTTGTTCCTGAGAGGGCACAGAATGGGGTATGCCCACAGTCACTGTTGTATGACAATGGTTTTGTCAGTTCTCTTCACTGTCTTTTTTCCTGAACATACTTAGCTGTTAAGCTCCACTAATAGCTGGCTGATTGTTCTGTTCTTTTTCTTTTGTTTTTAATTAAAAAAAAATATGTTTCATTTATTTTTGAGAGAGAGTGCAAGTGGGGGGAGGGGCAGAGACAGAGAGAGAAAGAGAGACAGAGAGAGACAGAATCTGAAGCAAGCTCCAGGCTCCGAGCTGTCAGCACAGAACCCAATGCGAGGCTTGAACTCATGAACCATGAGATCATGACCTGAGCTGAGGTCAGATGCTTAACTGACTGAGCCACCCAGGCACCCCTGTTTTTAATTTTTTTAATGTTTATTTATTTATTTATTTTGAGTGAAAGAGCAGGGGAGGGGCCGAGAGAGGGGGACAGAGGATCTGAAGCAGGCTCTGTGCTGACAGCAGAGAGCCCAATGTGGGGCTCAAACTCATGAACCTGGAGATCATGACCTGAGCCAAAGTCAGATGCTTAACCAACTGAGAAACCCAGGTGCCCTATTGCTATATTGTTTTTGAAACTGCTCTGGGGCATAAATTGCTTCACAGATTTATGGTATGAAATTTTGGCTCCTTTTCAGACATAGTTTTTGATGTCATTGTTTGATGTTTGTTTTGATCCCAATAAGAATCTACTTATCTGTCTCTTTTTCTAATCCTCTGATAAACTAGCTGGCATAATGTTAAGTTACATCTCTAATCTACTGACATCCTCTTAATTGCATTTGACCACAATCTTCATTTCTTATCATGCTTTCAAACTTCAACCTCTCCACACTGTGTGACAGTGCTTTGGAAAGGGATTGGAGCTCTCTGCTTCAAAACCTGCCTCTCCCAATGGGAAAAAAAAAAAAAAAAAAAAAAAACCCTCTGATACAAGGCTCTGGAGCTAGGGATGGGCACAGTGGCACAATTCTCTTTGAGTGACACTCCTGCTTTAGGACCTGTGCACTTGAATGGGGATTAAGTACCATCAAGTCTTCTTGACTTGCCTGTCCCAGGGTACTGGGGGCCCAGTATTCTTAGCACACTGTGCTGAAGGAAGAGCTTCTTTCTGATAAATTGGGCCTGGGCAGAAGGGAGCCCTCACCTTTTGGCTACACTCACCTAAAACTTATAGTCTGAGCAACAGATTAACTCAAAGCAGTATAAGAAGTTCCTTCTCTCCTGGAAAGATAAAGTGACCCTTCAGATGTGAGCTGAGGTGAGAAGGGAACTGTGCTCTTGGCTGTACCCTTCTGGAGTATAATTTCCATTATGCTGAGCTGGGAAGGTGTAAGGATGGAGAAAGTCTTGGTTCAAATGTCACAGATTCTCATTGTTCTTATTGTTTTAGATTTTTTAAAGAAATGTATCATTTTTTTTCCATTTGCTCTATACCCTTATGATAATTTTGAAAGAATTCAAATGGTTATATTAAAAAATAACTTTCAGCAATTTCACCGGGGAATGGATCCTCAGAGTTCCTCACATTACCATGCCAGAAGTGGAACACCAACCACAGTTATTTTAAATTCCCTGTCTGATAGTTTCAAGACCCATGTCATATTTGATTCTGGTTCTCATTATTGTTTTGTCTCTTCAGAATGTTTTCTTTTCTTGTCTTTGTATTTCTCATCATATTACCTGAAAACTTGGTAAGATAGTAATTACTGAGGTAAATAGAGTTTATGACTGAAGATGAACATGTCCTTCCTGCTAAGTTTTTAGTATGGAAGTTTAATCTAGTTAGAAGTTGGGCTTAGTTTGATGTTTTCTTCCCATTGGCTTTGAGTCTTTCCAATTGGCTTTGCAGTTTTCTTTTGCTCTTCTGAGAAAGAATGTTTCTTGCTGTCCTCCACTGTTATTTTTACTCAGTGGTTGTTAGTGTCGTGTTGCAGAGAGAGGGACAGGCATTCTCTGATGTTCTGATAAGGTCTTCATCTTAGGTAAGCACTGTGAACCTGAGTTTTAGTGATGTAACCTTTGCATGTACTCATGCCTCTCCTTCAGATACAATGCTGAACCTAGCACACATGCCTGCTCCCTCCCCTCATAGAGCTTTTTGTTTTTCCATTTCCTTTCCCCAACTGCTGTGGGGTTCTACGTGTGCCTTCAAGATCTGGGTTCTGTTGTCCTTCTTCCTGCGTGATTAAGTCTTTTGTTTATCAGGGGAGTTTAGTCTGGTTGGAATTTCATCAGTGACTGCTGTCTCAGTCTCTTAGCTGGCACTTTGGAGCAAGCTTTCTCAGATTCTCCCTGATCGTCCCTAGGAACACTTGAAGTTTTTGGAATGAAACCTGAATGTAAGCCCTTTATATCTGCAGCCCTCGGGGACTTCACACACTCATGCTAGCCCTCACTCAGTCTTTAGAAAGTCATTAGCATTTTCAAGCCAAATTTTCTTACTGGTCTACATGCTGTTTGGTAGTGTCTATCCCAGATAAGCAGATACTCAGCTCCTATTTCTACCTCCACAAGTCTCTCTCTAGATCTTGTGATAATTGTTTGCCCTGTGAACTCAGTTCTCTGAGAGTTTTAAGAAAAATTGTTATTTTGCCATTTATACAACTTTCTTTCCTGTTGTAGTGTGAGTGCTATTCTTTTTAGCTCTCCATTTGGGGATGAAACCAAAAATTGTCTTGTTCATTTTACAAATTAAATAACACTTGATTTAAGATTCCTTTTGGTTCCCATAAGAAGTACAAACTCTTTTGCTCTAGTGGCTTGCAGTGGACAGGGAGTTGATATCTATTCTCAGGAACATTTATTTTCTTATCCCAAAAGTATTTATGGGTTGGTAAGATTGTGAGGGAGAAGCAAAGTAGCTATCTCTTATATGACTATCCTTAGCAACATAGGTCATTCTTTGTTGGCTAAAAGGAACAGGTAATAGGTTCCATAGTCTCCAATGACAGAAACTCTTCATTGTTAGTCATAAGGCTTTATTGTTTGTTTGTTTTCTCTGTCCTTTTCACTTTTGAAGTATGAAGGAGAATTTTGTAGGGATGGAAATTAAACTCCATACCATAAAAATTTAAAGCATTTCTCCCTTTCAGAGCCAGTTAAAACCTGGATTTGAACAGATAATTTGAGTTTTGAAGTAGACATGTTGAACCCTTCTCTCAGAGTCTATTGAAATAGCCCCAGAACAATAGGCATGGGGATGAAGTTAGGACAATTACTCCAGCCAACCTTGCTCCGACTCCCAGAAGGGCCTTGATTGTGCCTGGGCCTGTTTTGGTGGTTTTGTAGTGACATCAGTTCTGTATCTGCCCAGTGCAGTACTTCTAATGTTTGAGTCATCCCAGGCCCAAATGTATAAGAGATTCCAGGCAAAGGGAGCTTAAGAAGGAATGTGATCTTCCAACTCAGGAGAAAACAGGTGTTACCACCTGTCTGAATACCTACATGTACTATAGGAAGAGCCCATGACTTGGAGGCCAAGGCAATTGAGCCGTGAATTGGCATTAAATGTCTTTTAAAGGCATTAATAGTGGAGGAAGCAATGCCATTGTGAGCCTTGCTCTTTAGATCTGTCATCTGAAAAAAACATTACCACTATTCTGACATCTTAAAGGATTGGTTGGTCAATAGGGTGAAGATAAAATTCAAATCCTTGTATTTAGGAAAGCAAACTAGTTAATCATCATCGCCTTAGAGCCAAGTAAACCCAAGTTCCAATATTGGCCCTTCCCCTTACAGTATGTGACTTTGCATAAATCACTTACACTCTATGAGCCTCAATTAAGTCACCTATATGGAAGGCATAATAACACCTTTCTCACAATTGCTTGCCAGAATTGAAGAGTTAGAAATATGAAAAAAAAAATGGGCTGTGAACAGCAGTGATTTATATCACTTCTAGACCACGGTGTGGAAAAATGAGTGTGAGATCTCCATGTATGCTTTTCCTCTGTTGCAGTGGTATCGTGATTAGTCTGGATCTCTGGGAAACTAGAGGGAGCAGAACCTGTCCATACCCAATCCTCATGAAGTTTCAAAAATAAACCTTTGTTGTGGTAGGCCACTGATGTTTTGGGGTTGGTAGCTACCCTAGAATAAGCTTAGCCTAACCTGACAAATGCACAAATGGTCCTCAGAGTTAAACAACAGAATCACTGAAGGCTTGTTACAATACACATTAGATGTGATAAAGCTATATTAGGAGATAGGCAATAGATATGGAGATTGTGATGAGAAGAGAGAACTACTCAATTATGGTATCAGAAAGCCAGTGGATAATGACTAAGTTAATAAGTTAGAAAATAGCTGTTACAAGTCATATATCTGATAAGAGAATTGTAGCCAAGATCAAGAAAGAACTCAAAACTTGACAATAAAAAGGCAACCAACCCAATTTTAAAATGGGTAAAGGATTTAAATAGACATTTCTCCAAAGAGGATATACAAATGAACAATACACACATGAAAATATGCTCAACATCATTAGCCATTAGGAAAATGCAAATCAAGACCACAATGGATTCCACTTTATACTAAGATGGCCAAAATAAAAAATGCAGGCAATGGCAAGTGTTAGCAAGGATGTAGAGAAGTTGGAACACTTGAACACAGGATCTGGATGGGACTGTCAAATGCCACAGTTGCTTTAGGAAACAGTTTGGCAGTTCCTTAAAAAGTTGTACATAGAATTACCACATAGCATAGCAATTCCACTCCTAGGTATATACTCAAGGAAATAAAACACATATTTAAATGCAAAAAGTTGACATTACTGTATAATATATATGAAAGTTGTTGAGAGTAAATCCTAATAGTTCTCATCACCATATTTTTTTTCTTTTTCATTTCTTTTCTTTTTCTTTATTTCCTTTTTTGAGGAGGGAGATCCCTGCACGGAGGAGGGGACTTCTCGGGAGGGAAGCTTTTCATCTCAGGTCAGCTCCTCAGGGCTAGGGTCACACCTTGATCAAATACTATCAAAGTGTGGGGGAGGGCAAGGGCTCAGGGATTGGGGCACACACTCACCTTGCATGGCCCACTCGCACACTCATACAGTCGTGCATCCACTCAAAACTCAGACTACATGAACCTTCCACGCAACACCATTGCACCACACAGGTGGTGCTGCTCCAGGCCCCTCTCCCAACAGGTGTTTTGTTTTGTTTTGTTTCTTATCATATCTATATGAGATGATGGGTATACAACTAATTATTGTGGTAATTTACAAATATGTAAATCAATCCACATGCTGTACATATTAAACATATAACAATGCATGTAAATTATATTTCAATAAAATGAAAGATTTCAAGTAAAAAAAGAATGGAAAAAACATTTTTGGTTCTTTCAGCAGAAATGAATAAGTAGTGTATCACATACTACACACCTGTGTTTACTTTAAAACAGACAAAAAACAAGTACATTAAATTTAGAGTACCTCTTAATAAAAGGAATCAAAGCATTTAAATGAAGTTAATGCAACTTTGGACATAATCATTAGCATGCACTGAGGTTATCTACATAATAAGCTAAGACAGAACCATAATTTCTGTACTTGTAAATATCATATTTTGTCTTCTCAATGAAGTTTATTTTAAAAGGCAAAAAATCCCATGTACATGAATTTTTAGTACTGATACATGCTACTATATGGATGAAACTTAAAAACTTCATGCTACTTGAAAGGAGTCATATATTGTATGATACCATAGATATGAGATGTCTAGAATATGCAAATCTGTAGAGACAAAGTAGATCATTGTTTGCCAGGAGCTGGGGGGAGAAGAGAATGGGAACACCATTATATGCTAATGTGTATAAAGTTCTTTTCAGGGTGATGAAAATATCCTGGAACTAATAGTGGTGATGGTTTCAGAACTCTGCTAATATACTAAAAACCAATAAATTGTACACTTTAAAATTAAGGGTGAATGTTGTGGTATGTGAATTACATTTCAATGCAACTGTTTATAAAAAAAGAAATTGCAGCGTAAGTATATTATTCAGAAGTATGGAGATAAATACTAGAAGAAACCAAAAATGTTTATGGTAGTTGCCTTTGGAGGATGAGAATGTGGAATGGCAAGGCAGACTGAGATTTTTAATAATAAATTTTTTGCACTATTGGGTTAAAAAAAATTACAGGTATCCATTTGATAAAAATGAGCTAAGAACAAAAGACACACACACCGACATTGTGAGGACAAGTCAAAAGAGATTCTTCTATATTGGATGTGCCAGGATTATGAATTTTTGACAAGGTAGCTAGATTATTTTAATGCAGGTAGTCTGCTGGCAGCTAGCAAAATTTGAGACTACTACTATATCCAATGTTAAAATCATTTACCAATGAATTGTGATATAATCCCTGTACTGCTGTGTTCCTTTTGGAGTGTTAAGTTTCAGTTGCTAAAAAATGAAATTATGTGCTCAGGCTTACATATTCAATCAGAGACAGAACTGGAGCAAGAATTGAAGCATTCTGACTTGATAATGTACTGGCTTTTTAAAAATTTTTTTTCAACGTTTATTTATTTTTGGGACAGAGAGAGACAGAGCATGAACGGGGGAGGGGCAGAGAGAGAGGGAGACACAGAATCGGAAACACGCTCCAGGCTCTGAGCCATCAGCCCAGAGCCTGACGCGGGGCTCGAACTCACGGACCACGAGATCGTGACCTGGCTGAAGTCGGACGCTTAACCGACTGCGCCACCCAGGCGCCCCTGTACTGGCTTTTTAAAAAAAAAACTTCTATTATATGTTGTGGGTACCAAAATCAGTAAGATGAATTCTTTGTTTTGAAAAGGGCAAGTCTAATGGGGTAATTATAATGTCTGAAAAGTATATTAATTAAAAATTTACAAAGCATTTTCCCACATTTCTTGTCAGTGTAAAACTACAGTATAACATGGAAAGAGGGACTTTCTCCACAGTTTAGCAGGGAACATAGTGAGGATTCAACTCAGCAGAGACTCTCTGGAAATCAAAGAGGTTTTGTTACCTTGAGGATTCCAACCCACCAGCAGCAGTGAGGCCCTTAGGGGAGTGCAGGACCCATGAGAAGAAGCACAGTGCACATCAAACATAGTATTACTCAAGGTAAAGTGGCACCCACCTCTTAGCTTCCAGGACTTATTCCTGAACACAAGTGAGACTTCCTTCAGCCCTCCCCCAAACAGAGTTCTGTTTCTGTTACTGCAGGTCAGAGGGTAGGAGTCAGCTCAATACAGCTCACATACTCAGTACCTCATCTGATCTTCTCCACAGCCCTGGAAGAGAAGTTTTATCCCCATTTCACAGCTGATGAGACTGTTACAGAAATGGATCTGTAATAACTCTCAGGTTAATTCCTCCATTTTTGAGTCCCAGAGGGAATGTGAATTTAACACATCATTCACATCCTGCCAAAGTAATTTTAAGTGTCTCCACTGCGTTCATAAACTCACTGAACTGTTATTTTGATTGCTTTGTATGTGTTTTCCCATTTTTACATCTTTTATTATTTATTTTATGGTAAAAGTAATCTATGTTTTTTTCAGGAAAAAAGCAGATGAGAGAAGATAATCTCTTCCATTGCTACTACACAGAGAAAGCCACCATTTCTCTTTTGATACACTCATAGTTTTCCCTACTCATGGATGTATTATGTAACTATTTTTTTTTTCAAAAATGGGCTGATGCTGTATATGCGGTTCTGAAAACTGTTTTTTTATTATTATTTTACAATGTACCATGAACATATTTTCCATGCACATGGGTGAAAGTTCCCTACTTAAAGACAGAGTGCTGCAGTTGGGTGAAGGCTGCTGGTAACCGAGAGTGACACCTAAAGCAAAGTATCAGCATAAGGTTAAAGCACATAGCCCGGCAAATGCCTACCAGGGAAAGCAGGGTCAGCAATATTCTCACCAGAGAAATCAGAATTGAAGGCCAAAGGCATTAAACATATGGGACATCTTCTAAGTCCTTCTGGCCCCTACCTCCACCCCTCATTCCTCTGACACCCCGTTGTCCCCTTGGGGCAAAGGGATCCTGTACATCTCTTTGCATCCAATGAAAACCACCCATTTTCTGGTTTTTCCTTAGCTCTTCCTGAGCCCTTGACACATCTCCACATTCTCTCATCATTTCCTCACTGCCCAGGTGCCTTTCCTGTAAGTCCTCCTGATAGTCCTTGGGGGAATCGTCTGTCCCCCTGTCCGTTTTTCTCTTTGCTTTCCTAGGCACATAATCTTCAGCTGGGCGCTTTTCGGCAGCCCGCGACTCACTCTCAGCCTTTGTCAGGGATTCTGGCTTGCCCTCACTGTGTGGTTTTCCCTCATTTTCAGACTTGCCCTGCTTTTCTTGCTTTTTCTCGTCTTCTGGTTGTCCCTCATCATCTGGCTGTCCCTCATTCTGGAGCTTTCCCTCATGCCCTGGCTTTCCCTTCGCTTCCAGCTTTTCTTCCTCATCTGATTTTCCTTCATCTTCTGTATCTACTTCGTCTTCTGGCTTTCCCTCATTTTTGAAGTTTCCTTCATTTTCTGGCTTTCGTTCATTTTCTTTGTAGACCTTTTCCATGTTAAGATTCTCCCTCCTTTGCCTGTCCTAGGAGACAAAAAGGAGAACTTAGGTTGTATAATATAGTTCCTAAAAATATTTGCTTTTATGATTTAGAGTTTTCCTTACCCTACCCAAATTACAGGTGCACTCTTACCTATACATTTTTTCCCTTTCCTCCCCGCTTCCACATGTTTACATGAGCCAGCCTTACAGAAACTTTCACAGGTGCTTCTCTCTACATTTAAGTGGGGTGTGCTGAGAACTGTATAAGAGCAGATTTGTCCCTAAACTTTGCTCTGGCCTTAGCAATGCCCAGGACAATTTTAAATGGGTAGCCCCAACTCACACTGACCTGCAGGAATCCTGGCCAGTTTCTTTTTTTCCTTGCCTGCAGTTGTAAGACTTCTAGAACTGCAGATATAACAGATAATGGCCAGTTCTCAGATTTCAGAGCTATTCTAATATTTTCAAGGGGCTTCACAGATACCATGCCTCTCGTCTCTCACTTCTTTGTTCTTCCCTTGGTCCTCACCAGCCATAAAGCACCATGTTCCTTCCCTTAGGGTCCTGACATAGGCCATGTATTCTGAGACTGCAGTAGGGTGGCTTGGAGGAAGGTTGTCCTCCCCAACCTCTGCTCAAGCTTAAGTCACTGCTACTCCCAGGGGTCCTGGGACAGTTACCTTCTCCCACTGACCTGCACTGATACTGCAGGTCTTTCCTTTTCTTGTTTGGGTTGGTGCCTACAACTACCGACCTGAAGACCTATAAAGAGACAAGAGACAGATGGTAAATGAGAAGTGAATGACTGGCAACTGGGACGCTGTTTCTTTTCACACTATAGTTGTCAACACTTTCCCAACTCGTGCCACCCCCCAATCCTTTTCCTTGCTTCCCAGATCCCCCTTTACAGCCCCTCCCTAATACCTCCATTTTCTACCACTGGGCAATGGCAGAGAACAATTATTTCCAAAGAGTTACTATGTTTCTGAATCTTCCTCCCAAATTTATATCTCATTTGTTTTTGCACCAAAATGAGTGAGGTTCAGAACAGTGATGTTCAGAAGGCAGATCCTGCTGGGCTCAGGTATCTGCCTTCCCAACCCCCCACTCCAGGGTGCCCACATAACACAAAGTCCATCACATTTCTGAAAATGATGAAGATAGAGTCAGGAGGCAGGACTGAAACGTCCAGAGCACTCCTGACACCCCTTGCCTCTCTACATACACAGAATACCACGTTTTCCTACAATGCAAGAGACAAATTATTTCCAAATTCAGTAGATTTGGCTCATCTTATCTCCTGTTAGTGTTCTTTAGTTTAGAAGCCACTCCTCCCCAACAAGGAGCTCCAGTCTCCAGACTGAACCTCTGTCTCCCTTCTTTGCAGCACCTCCTCCCCCCCTCCCCCGCTACCTGCAGGCCATCATTTTCGGCTACAAAATGGACGGAAGTTGGAGAAGAGATGCAGAGAACACAGGCCCTCCCCACCTTTGGCTCACAGGCTGTGCCATCCTCCAGCTGCCCGGCATAGATCAGGCTATTTCCTCCTCATCGTCATCCCCCTCCCCCGGCCCTCTCCGCCAGACGTCTCTGGATAACCTGCCTCCTAGGAGATCCCAGTTGGTACCCATTCTCAACCCCTTGTCCCTCTCCACCTCCTCCCGCCAAGCCCTGGATTTCTTGTACCAAATACACACCCGTTGGGAAAGGAAGGGATAGAGAGAATCCAGTCCTGGACCCGCTCGGGTCTTTGCCCTTTGCCACCCCCCACCCCAGGGGTCCGCAGGTGCCTGTGGATTTGTAGCCCTTCCAGAGAGATGCCTCCGTCTCCTCACATTTCTTTCTGCCATAAGCCCACATTTATCCGGGGAAATAAGAGCTGGTACCCAGACCTCTCCCTCAACACTCATACAATTTCCTGCGCCAAAATGAATGGTGGTGGGAGGGGGTGGCATCTGGAAAGCAGACAGGATCCTCTGTAGCCTCTATCAGTTACCATCCATACCAGTGCACCACCCCCCCCCCGCCCCCCGCAACTTATTCTCTGGTTGTACCGACCTGCAGGGCTATAGGGCAGCTGCCCTCTGTCCCTCAGTCTGAAATCTTTCTCCACGGAAATAGGGAGCTGGTACCTGGAGGAGAGGGACTTCTGCACACGTAGGCCTCTGATCACGTGAAGGAAACGTCACCAGTGGGCTCGGGTCCCTAGTTCCCCTCCCACCAACAGAAAGTGCGTCAGGAGCCAGCCCACTTCTTCCCTTCACTAGCCCCCTTCCGCCTCGCTCTGCTTAAGTCCCCTCCTCTCACCGTTTGAGCCCCTGTCACCCATTTTGGTCTTTGCTAATCCCAAAGATCAAATGTGGCCCCTTCTCCCTATGGTATGTGTTCTGTTTTATCAGGGAAGAGCTACATTTTCTCCTAGGGCAACTGGCCACTGGTACATTTCTGAGGATTGTTTTTTCTTTCTCTCCTTTGATCTCAGAGCACCTACCCCATCCCGTCAATCTACTCAACTTAGCCACTG
The DNA here is from genome assembly GCF_007474595.2 of Lynx canadensis. Taxonomy (NCBI): domain Eukaryota; kingdom Metazoa; phylum Chordata; class Mammalia; order Carnivora; family Felidae; genus Lynx; species Lynx canadensis. The sequence goes on along the minus strand of NC_044321.2, from coordinate 80,761,163 downwards.
ATTTTCGTTTCTCCTCTCCTCCAGATCTTCACATAGCAGGTACATGGTGGATTGCCAGGTAGGGAAGCAGATAGTTGAAGTGGGGATTTTATTTTCTTCTAAATATTTTTTTTCAGTTTTATTTAATTTGCTCCCCTCAGCATGGGTTATTCTTATAAACAAAAATTAAATTAAGCTATTTTCATTTGGGGGCAAAGAATGTGTTTAGGATAGGAAAAAAACCAACAAGTTTCCAAAATTAAGTTCATTGCATTAATTTTTACTGTATGGAAAATGGCTTGAACTGGCTATACACAAAATATTTTTTTGTAATTTTCATAAATAGGTAGTTCTTCCATGTTCTATTAAAAATACATGTATTTATTGTGCCTAAACAATCACTGAGTGTTAAGTAGACTTGCTGAAATCTGATGGCAGACACAATGTCAATCTTCAACATTTGGTCCATGGCTATTTTCATTCAGAAGTTTAGCTGTTGTGGAAAGGTGGCTGAGGATCTGAGGGATGCAGATATGGTCTGATTTTCCCTGCCCTTTCGAGAAGCGGGGAATATGCAGTTTCCAGATCCCCTTCTCACCTTCCAGAGCCTCTCCTCCTTTGCATTCAGGCACCTATTGCTTACTCCAAAACGAACATGGAGAGATGACCATGGTAGTGACCTGAGTAAATGTCTTTGGATCCTTCCGTCCCTCTTCCAAATTCTCACAGAAGTCAACCCCAGCAGAGATGGGAATGCTGTCCTAACAACTGAAAACCAAGACACATCCCTTCCAGCCCCCTGCAGTGGAAGTTTTCTATAAAACCCAGAGAAATGATTGCTCTGGGGAGAGCCTCCATACCTGCCTGTTCTCTGCCCTTATTCAGAGTGTCCAAGTAGAAGTTTCTTTGACCCTGTCTGCTGCCTACTGCTTGACTTAGGAGGTGATGCCTGATGGGTTTCTAAATTGCAGTATCTTCGCCAGAGCACCTAGGAAGCACCAAAGCACCTTGCATGCTGCAAGGTTTCCGCTTCCCAGTCCATACCCATCCTGTGCCCTCTGAGCCAGGTTTGGTTCAGTGTCTAAGGAAGTCTGACATGGTAACTGTACTGATTTACGTAGACCATGCATTCTCAACTGATGAAGTCTTGGACCACCTGAAATGGTATGCAAGATTGCATATGCTTAGAAGGTACTAGAGTATGTGCACTTATGAAAAGGTCTGTACCTAGGAACCAGAGAAACCCTGATACATGAGCAGATTGATATCATGGAAAAGCAGAAGCTATAGGTAGAGAAAAGATACAGAGGAGATGGAGAAGAAGCTACTTGGGAGTGAGAAAAGGAAGACACAAAAGAAGCTGACCTATGTTAAAGTGAGAGCACTTTCTCCTTGAATTCCAGCATTCTTAACTAGAGAACCGTCTTAATCCTCTGGAATTATATTCAAAATGATGTGCATGTGTGTGTGGTTGGGAGCGATATGTACATTGTTACCGGGTGTGTACCTAGGCACCGGGTGTGTGCCTAGGATACAATCCACTAGTATCATAAGATGTTCAGATGGGTATGCAATATAAAAACAAGTGAAGGCCAACTAGCCTAGAGAATATACTTTTATAAATATCTTTTTTTTAAATAGGACTCTATTTTTAGGAGAAATTAACATAACATCAAAATTAGTTATTTTAAAGTGTATGACTCAGTGACATATAGTACATTCACAATGTTGTGAAACCATCTCCTCTATTCCATTCCAAAATATTTGCATTAACTCTGAAGGAGACCCCAAACCCATTAAGCAGTCACTACCAATTTTTCCCTTTTACTGGTTCCTAGCAATGACTAATCTGCTTTGTCTCCATGGAATTATCCAATTAGATATTTCATATAAATGGAATCATGCAATATGTGACCTTTCATGTTTGGCTTCTTTCACTTAGCATAATATATTCAAGGTCCATTCACATTGCAGTATGTACAGTATTTCATTCCTTTTTATGGCTGAATAATATTTAATTGTATGCCCATATTGTATTCTGTTTAGCCATTCAACATTGATGGATATTTGAGTTATTTCCATGTTTCTACCATTTTTTTTAAATTTTTTAACGTTTACTTATTTTTGAGACAGAGCATGAATGGAGGAGGGGCGGAGAGAGAGGGAGACACAGAATCGGAAGCAGGCTCCAGGCTCTGAGCCATCAGCCCAGAGCCCAACTCGGGGCTCGAACTCACTGACCGCAAGATCGTGACCTGAGCTGAAGTCGGACTCCCAACTGACTGAGCCACCCAGGTGCCCCCATGTTCCTACCATTATAAGTGCTGCCTTAAACACTTCTGTATAAGTGTTTGTGTGGGTGTATGTTTTTATTTTTCTTGGGTAATATTTAAGAATGGAATTGCTGGGTCATGTGGTAATTCTATGTAAAACTTTTTCAGGAACTGCCAAACTGCTCCACAGTGGCTGCAACATTTTGCACTCCTACCACCAATATATTAGGGTTCCAATTGCTCTCCATTCTCAAAGACAACTGTTAATTTTCACTTTTTTTTATTTTTGCATTTTCCTAATGACTAATAATATTAAGCATCTTTTCTTGTATTTATCAGATATTTATCGATCTTCTTTGGAGAAATATCTATTCAAGACCCTTGTCCATTTTTTTAAATTGGCTTGCTTGTCATTTTCTTATTGAATTATAAGAGTTCTTCATATATTCTGGATACAAAACCCTTTTCAGATATATGATTTGCAAATATTTTCTTCCATTCTGTGGATTGCTTTTTTACTGTCTTGAAAGTGTCTTCTTATCCACAGAAGTTTTTAATTTTTATGAAGTCCAATTTATATGTTTTTCTTTTTGTTGTTCTTCTTTTTGATGTCATATCTAAAACTTCATTGCCAAATTCAAGGACATGAAGATTTATACCTTTGTTTTCTTTCAAGAGTTTTAAAGTTTATCTCATATATTTAGCTCTTTGATACATTTTGAGTTAATTTTTGAATATTGTGTGAGTTTATTTTTGTAAATGACTTTATACAATTTAAAGGTTCTTTTGATTGCCGAACACAACACACTGTCACAAAAATAGATAGAAGGCAGAACCCTTTGTTACTTATAGCTCCAAAAGAGAGAAAGTTAGTTGCCAAGCAGAGCTACAGGCATTACACCTGGATAACAGCTAGTTGGATCTCTCAAGGGCAGTTTATGTATTACAAATTAGGTGGGGCTAGCTACATTTTTCTGGACCTTTGAGGATTGGCTAATTTGAATAATTTCTCAGGCTCCAGGGCATAGGGGCTGTTCTTTGTTGTCTGGAACCTGGCCCATGGGCAAATAGGGCTGGTGCATAGTGTCACAGAGTGTGAATGCATGATCTGGGAAGTGGTAAAAGTGTATACTTTATCATCTGTTCATGAAGGGCAACTAACCAGCCTCTAGCCAGGGCCTCACAACTGACTCGACAGCATTTTTACAAAAAAATAAAAATAAAAATAAAAAAGATGATGTAGTTGATGACTAGATGTCTTGACATCCATCTTGAACTCCATTATTGGGATATTTGAGTGGCTCAAATAGTAGAAAAGATTTACAGAGAGCAGGACATAAGTTGCCCTAAACAACATAAAAAACCTTTTATTATGAGAATAAAAAGGAAGAAAACAAGTAGAAGAATAAGACGTTCTTATAGGCCAGCCATAACCAAGGTAGATGAGGGGTGGTCTAGGAGGTAGTTGCCTCATGAGGCAAGCAATAATCTCCATTAATTTTTAAAATGGCATTAATAGTTGTAACTTCTACAAGATTTCCCCTTTAGATATGGAAGTGTAGAAGTATACAGTATACCTTTTGGCAGAGAGAAAAACATATACCAGGGTTATGAACTAAGTAAATAATGAACTGAAGAAATGTAATAGAATCCCCAATATCAAAGAAAGAAAAACAATAAATATATTGTGTTCAATTTGTCAGTATTTTAGGAAAGGCAGCATATAGGCATTGTTGAGATGATGGTCTCAGTGTCTGGGGTGAAGTCTTCCCCTGTTTAGAGAGCAAAGTCATTTCCAATGTAAGATCTTTGACTGGGACCATGTTATCTGAAGAAACATCATTTCCAGTGGCAAGCTTCTGGATTGGGGTGATGTCATCTAGGATGTGGGACTGTGGTATTATTTCCAAGTAGATACCTACCCGGGTTGATACGAGTCATGTTTTCATGGTTCTGGTATTATAAGGAGGCTGGGATGTGTGTAGACTCTAAAGGCAATGTTGGGCCTGGAAGATTCACTTGCAAATTTCTTTTTTAATTATGATAAGTTATCATAATATAAAATTTTCCTTCTTAACCATTTTTTAGTACACATATCAGTGGCATTAAGTACACTCACATTGTTGTGCAACCATCACCACCATCCATCTCCAGAACTTTCTTTGTCTCCCCAAACTGAAATTTTGTACCCATTAAACTAACTCCCTTTGCCCCACTCTCTTTATGCCCTGGCAAGCACCATTCTGCTTTCTGTCCCTAAGTGTTTGACTACTTTAGGTATTTTGAATAAATGAAATCACGAATCTTTTTCTGTCTGGCTTATTTCACTTAGCATAATGTCTTCAAGTTTTATCCATATTGTAGCCTGTGTCACAATTTCATTCTTTTTTAAGACTTAATAATGTTCCATTTTATGTATATACTACATTTTGTTTATCTATTCATCTGTCAATGGACACTTAGGTTGTTTCCAACTTTTTCTCCCAGTTTATTGAGAGATAATTCACATACATTAGTGTATAAGTTTAAGATAGCATGATGCTTTGATTTACATATATTGTGAAATGATTACCACAGTAAGCTTAGTTAACATTCATCATCTCATACAGATACAGTAAAAAGAAAAGAAAAGAATTTCTCCTTGTGATGAGAACACCTAGGATCTACTATCTTAATAACTTTTCTATAAATCATACAGCAGTGTTAACTATAGTCATCACACTTTACATTACATCCCCATGACTTATTTTATAAATGGAAATTTTTACCTTTTGACCACTTTTCTACAATTTTCCCTTCCCTCACCCCCACTGCTGGTAACCACAAATCTGATCCCTTTTCCTATGAATTTGGTGGATTTAATGTATGTTATCAATGTTTTATAGCTTTCAATGTGCAGGTCTTGAATATCTTTGCCAAATTTATCCCTAAGTATTTCATATTTCTGATGCTATTGTAAATGGTATTGTTTTAAATTTTAATCTGGCTGTTCATTGTTGTACAGGACTGAATATTTTCCCCCAAAATTCATGTCTACCCAGCACTTCAAAATGTGATCTTATTTGTAAATAAGGTCTTTGTGGATGTAATTAATTAAGAATTGAGATGAGGGGTGCCTGGCTGGCTCAGTTGGTAAAGCATGGAACTCTTGATCTTAGGGTTGTGAGTTTGAGCCCCATGTTGGGCATAGAGATTACTTAAAAATAGAATATTAAAAAACAAAGAGTTGAAAAAGATCATAGTGGCTTAGGGTGGGCCCTAAATCCAATGGATGTATCCTTAGAAGAAACAACACATAGACAGACATACAGAAGAGAAGCAAAAATTAGAGTTAAAGTTGCCACAAGTCAAGGACTGTCTGAGGCCACTAGAAGCTAGAACAAGTGAGGAGGGATTCCTTTCTAGAGAATTTCAGAGAGAACATAGCACTGCTTACACCTTGATTTGGACTTCTGGCCTACAAAACTATAAGAGAATACATTTCTGGGTGTTTTTTTTAAAGCCACCAAGCTTATGGTAATTTGTTATAGCAGTCTCAGAAAATTAGAAAAACAACTAAATTTGTATTTCAATCTTGTATCCTGCAACCTTTCTGAACTTATTTATTAGCTCTAGTAGCTTTTTGTATACTACATAGAATTGCTACATAGATAATAGTTTTCTAGGAGTATTTTCTATTTCTTCCTTTGCAATCTGTATGACTTTTATTTCTTTTTCTTATTGTACTGACTAAAACTTCTAGTATAATTTTAAATATAATTTATGAAAGTGTTTATTTTGCTTTGTTTTTCATCTTAGGTGGGAAATATTTAGTCTTTACATACACATCCTTATGTATGTTTTTTGTAGATGTAGTTTATCAGGTTGAAGAAGGTCTCTTCTATATGTGGTTGCTGATTATTTTAATCAGTAATAATTCTTTCAATTTTAGCAAATGTTTTTTCATCACCCATTAAGATTATCTTATGTTTTTTTTCTCTTTTATGTTAACGTAGTGAATTACAATGATTTTCTAATTTAACACTATCTTGAATCCTTGGGATAAACCTTACTTAGTAATGGTGTATTATGTTTTGTATATATAACTGAATTTTAAAAAGGGCAGGTGCCTGGATGGCTCAGACAGTTGAGTGCCTGGCTCAGGTCATGATCCGAGGGTCATGGGTTCGAGCCCCATGTCAGGCTCTGCACTGAATGTGAAGCCTGCTTACGATTCTCTCTCTCTTGAGGAGGGCACCTTTTGGGATGAGCACTGGGTGTTGTATGGAAACCAGTTTGACAATGAATTTCATATTAAAAAAACATAAAAACAACCAAAAACAAAATATTCTCTCTCTCCCCTGCTCGTGCTCTCTCTCTCTCTCTCTAAAAAAAATGAACATATATGTTCATGAGGGAGATTAGTTTATGGTTATCTTTCCTTGTAACATAATTGTCTGGTTAGTTATCCGAGTAATTTTAGCCTAATAGGGTGAGTTGGGAGCTATTCGTTCCTTTTCAATTTTCTAAAAGATTTTGAATAGAATTGGTATTATGTAATTCCTAAATGTTTGGTAGAATTAACAGTTAAGCCATCTTGACCTGTGGTTTTCTTTAGAGGAAGTATTTTAAATAAAATTTCCATTTATTTTCATGGTGAGCATAGCTTAATGTATAAAATTGTCAAATCACTATGCTGTATACCTGAAACTAATATAACATTGGATACCAAAAATACTTCAAATAAAAAACTTTTTTTAAAGATTTCTATTTATTTAATAGATATAGAGCTTCCTTCTATTCTAATATGTATGTTCAGTGCTATAAATTTCTGCCCAAGTGGTGCTTTTGCCACATCTCACAAATTACTATATGTTGAATTTTCATTTTCATTCAGTTCAAAATGCCTTATAATTTCCTCTTTGATTTCTTCCTTGGGTTATTTAGACATGTGCTGTTTGATGTTAAATATTTGGGATTTTTCCAGATATCTTTCTGTTATTAGTTTCTCATTTAATTCCGTTTTGCTCAGAAAACATATATTTTATGATATGAATCCTATTAAAATTTTTGAAACTTACTTTTTGGCCCTGAATATGGACTATCTTGGTAAGTGTTCCTTGTGCAAATGAAGCAAAGGTACATTCTACTGTTGTTGGTGGCAAGTTCTACAATTGTCAACTAGATAAGTTGTTTCACAGTGTTCTTCAAGTGATATATGTTCTTGCTGATTGTCTACTTGTTCTATCAATATTTTAGAGAAGGTGTTGAAATCTCTGACTGTAATTGTGGATTTGTCTGTTTCCCTTTCAGTGCTATCAGTTTTTCCTTCATCTATTTTAAAGCACTGTAACATGTGAATGTTAATGATTGCTATGTCCTTTTGACAAACTTAGCACTTAAAATTATGTAATGACTTTCTATAACTGTAATATCCCTGGTATTATTACTATTTTTTTAAAAAAATATTTATTTTCAGAGAGAAAGAGAGAGCAGGGGAGGGGCAGAGAGAAAGAGGGAGACAGAGAATCTCAAGCAGGATTTGCACTGTTTGTATAGAGCCTGATGTGGGGTTCAAACCCACAAACGGTGAGATCATGACCTGAGCCAAAATCAAGAGTTGGATGCTTCACTGACTGAACCACCCAGGTGCCCCATCCCTGATACTATTCTCTGCCCTGAAATTTATTGTATCTGAATCAATATTGCCACTCAAGCTTTGTTTTGATTGATGTTAAGATTGCTCATTGTTTTTCCATTCCTTGTAATCAATTCGTATCTTTAAATTTAAAATACGGTTTTTATAGGCAGCATATATTTGTCTTCCTTTTATATACAATCTGATAATATCTGGTTTATATTTGAGGTATTTAGACCTTTTACATGAATGCAATTATTGATATTGATTTGTTTGGGCTTAAACCAATCATCTTTCTATTTGTTTCCATTTGTCCCATCTGCTCTTTGTTCTTTTTCCTCTAACATTTTTCATTGACTATTTGAAGATTCCATTTTATCTCATATGTTGGCTCATCAGCTACAACTTTTTACATGATTGTTTTAAGGTTTATACATTTTTAATATTTCAGAATCTACCTTCAAGTGATATTAATGTATAGAATAAGAACTTCAAAATCCTGTACTCCTATTAACCCTCTCCTGGTCTTTGTGCTATTATTGACATACATTTTACTTCTACATATGCTATAAATCCTACAATACACAGTAAGCTGGGGGCAATTAGAAGGCTCATATTATTTGTTTCTGCTCTTTCAATTAACTTTCCCAACTCTCTGACGTTAAATAACTGAAAACTGTTGTTTCATGTATTTTGTCCCGGTTTTAGTTGTTTCAGTTAGGGAGGTAAATCCATACCGTTATTCCATTTTCACTTGAAGCATAAATATGGCTTTGTGTTTTAAATGATAGTTAATCATGAAGGATTTATTTCGCCTCTAACCAAAGTTTCCTATGCTACCTGGACTCCTGTAAGAGTCCAGTGTCTGTGTATTCTCTCTGCTCTGCCTGACTAGAAAGTTCAAATTGCACTGCTTTCTTTGGTCACATTGTGGCCTTTAAATTTATTTTCTAAATTTCCTTCAATTGAATTGAATTTTTGAAAACAAACAGTAATTATTTTTATTCAAAAGTTATGAAACATTATTTGCATTATTATCTCAATTTACATAAGGATTCAAAGATGTACATTCTTGTCATTTGCTGAATACCAGTAAATCCATACTTACTTTGTTGAATTTTTCATTCACCAGATACCTACTAGATGTGCATGATATGCTAAAACTCCAATGGCCCACCACATATCTATATCTCAAGCCTCTTTCTTGCACATCCTTTTTTTTTTTTTTTTTTTTTGAGAACCAGGGCACAATCCCTAATCTCACTGCCTTCTTTTTATCCAAACGTTTAGGCACTTATGGGAATAATTTGTTCTTTTCATGGACAATGGCCAGAGGGAGAAAAGGAGACTCACTACACAACACATAGAAATGATATAAATGGGCAAATATATGTCTGTTTCCCTTGAGGGAACCTGATGCTCTGTTCCCTTACTGGCTTTTGCTCACTTTCTGCTGGTTGTTTGTTACCTGAACGTGGTATAGGGAGCCTAACCACTCACATACTACTCCCTCAGATGTCCCTTCAGATCCAAACACTACTAACAACCAAGGGAAGGTGGTTAACAGCAGTGTCTCTCTTCAAAGACTAGGATCCTGAACTGATCCTTCTCTGAGGTTAACAAGGCAACTTGGATCTGCCTTACATGGAAGAGATGTACATTTTTCTAGGCATATACATGCTTAAACTTCTATTACAGTATGGCATGAGTTCACATGTAAGCTTCCACTTTTTCTTCAAGGATGAAGAATATCCTTAGGCCAGTGAATCTAGGATGCTTCTGTTTTCCAGAAAATCTGATGCTAATATTAACAATCAAGTTTAGGAAGTATGGCAGGGCATATGCTTCTCTGTTCATCAGTTCACCTGCCCTTTCAACTCTAGCTTTTCTCTGTATGAACTTGTTTTGCATGAATGTGCCTTATATCTCAAGCACCTGGAGGAGGTAGGGCTTTGGAATGGCTTACGCATCTGATTTATGATGTCTGGGGGTTGCCGTTACATGGTTTTCACCTGCTTATCCATTTTTTCCTTGGGTTTCACAACTGCTATTGTGACATTATATTCCAGAGCAGGGGTTGGCAATTTTTTTCTGTCAGGGCTAGATAATAAATATGTACACTTTGCGGGCAGGCAAAACTGTTTCTTTCACAACTATTCAACTCTGCCACTGTAGTGCAGACAGTATGTAAATTCCTAAGTATGGTTGTATTCCAATAAGAACTTATTTATGGACACTAAGATTTGGATTTCATATAATTTTTACATGTCAAAAAATATTCTTGATTTTTTTCAACCATTTAAAAACATGAAATTTATTCTTAGCTCATTGGACACAAAAATAATAGGCCAAATCTGGCTCTTAGATTGTGGTTTGCACACTTCCATTTTAGAATCTGAACTTCTTTAAATTTTTTTATGTTTATATTACTTTTGAGAGAGAGAGAGAGAGAGAGAGAGAGAAAGAGAGACAGAGAGAGAGAGAAGGAGCAGAGAGAGGGAGACACAAGATCCAAAACAGGCTTCAGGCTCCAAGCTGTCAGCACAGAGCTCAATGTAGGGCTTGAACTCACAAACCATGAGATCATAACTTGAGCTGGAGTTGGTGTCCAACCGAGCCACCCAGGCACCCCTAGAATCCTAAATTCTAAGTTTATTTCCACAAGACTGTCTTCATATATAATATATATTTCACCTACATAGCACACTCCAAGGCAACTTCATTTCCCAAGTTCTATTGGAACTTAAACCCAACAGTCCTCCAATGGACTTCTCATAATTACCCACATTTGGGTATTCGTTGACATAATCTCCTGGCATTCAACTCAATGTAGGTTAATTCTTTATATTCCTAAATTTCAGGGGGCTGGAATGAGGAGGGACTGTCTCAGACTGAAAATGAGCTGTGTTCCCTTACACATCCTGTATAGTCTAATGAACTAAGGAGGTTTCTTAGGAAAGAACTACACACCTAAAGAAATAGAGAACTAGACAGATAAGGTCTTTTCATGAAGCTAAAAAGGGAGAGGGAATTTACACTTTTATAGAAGAGTGAGGATTCACTTTATTGAGTGTTTTGGAAAAAAAATCAGTGGGATTTCCTCACCTTGAGGACTCCTGAACTGATGTACCCAGGGGAGAAGATGGGAATGGGGCACGGTAGCAGAGGAATGGAAGTACTTACCTCTTAGTCTACTAGACTTGTTTGGGAGTATAGGGAAGAACTGGCTTTGGAAACTTCCCCAAATAGCTGAAAGGGATATCTAGAGTTGGGTCATGCAAACATTCCAGTGGGAACAAGAACTTGGAGAAAGCTTACACTTATTGCTTCACCAAGTACACACAGCAGCCCTTGGAGTTATCATCATCTTTCTGATGAGTATGATTTTTAAAAAGATGTGTCTCTTATCACTATTAGTTTATACTTCTAAATAGAGATCCAGAGGTAAGCTAAAACTGAGATTCTGTCACAAGTTTTTAGGTAAGTGCCCACATTGTTTTTATAGGTGGCTAAGCTCTTTCATTAGTAATGTGTTTAGTTCTGAAATGAAATATAAGTAAGAAAATTAAAATTATTCATAATTCTACCATAAAAAGATAAACACTTTAACTTTTTACTTTATATATTCTTAGACTGTCTTCATATACAAAATATAGGAGATCTGAAATAGAAAAGAATACAGAGAATGCCTTTTTAAACTGCTTTATTACCTTCACAATATATAATGAGCATCTTGCCATTCAATAGGGTAAGATTCCCTTGCTGACAGAATCTTACACATTGGGTCAAAATACAATATTCAATCAGAAGTGGTCATAGGAGACGCACAAGAAACAGGTTAACACCAAAAGGTTTACAACAAAGGTACACTGAAAACATGTAAGTTTAGGTAGGTGTGTTTTCCTATTAACTTCAAAGAAAACATCAGAATTCAAGGCATAAGACAAAACTCATCATGATGGTCACGGTGAGGGGGGTCAGTGCTAACTGCCCGCAGACTGTAACTGAACTGTTTTTCCCTCAGCTTTTCCATCAGCTGTCTCACCTCCTCCCCAATCCTTTCCATATTCTCTTCTCTCATTCTTGCCTGTGGCTCTCCAAGCCTCTGAATCATGTCCCATCTATATTGCAGGATGGGCTGCCTAACACGGAACCGCCTACGATTTACTCTAGGCACACAATATTCACCAGCTTCCAAAGGGTGGAACAAGGGCTCTCCTTTATTTGCAACTTGCTCCTCTTCATTCTTTTTTTCGTTTTCCTGGTTGGCATTTTCCATGTTGAGATTTTTTACTGCTTGCTCCTCTTTGGACGCCATTGCTCCTAAGAGACAAAAGACAGAGAAGGATTTATCAGGACTGATCAGCACCGAGGACAGAGGCCCTACTACGCACATTCCAAGATTCAGAGCCCTGGATTTCTTAGCCTTTTTAAAATTTCGTTTTTCCCACCTGAGAGGCTCCCTGCGCCCTCTAGGGGGCCCCCAGTAAGAGCCCTACCCCCTCCCAGTCGCTCCTCTCCCTACCCTCGCGCAAAGCCAACCATTTTCCCTGCCGATCCAAGCCCAGGCCTCTGCGGGCACCAAGATGGAGGACGGGCTGTTTGGTGGGGCGGGGGATTTGGGGGTCTCAGGGCTTTCCACACGTTCCCCCCGCCCCCCCCCCCCAACTGTCCCCCACACCGACCTGGGCCTATCCTTGCAGTCTCCTCCTCCCGATTCTAGCCGCGAGTGCGCCGCTGCGACACTTAGACCCGCACACCTGCAGAGGGCGGGAGTAAGGGAGCGGGGACTGATGCAACCAGCGCTTGGGTCCAACCCGTCGCCACCCAGCCCTTCCTAGGCCCCGGGACCCTACGGCCGTCCCACCCCTACGCCAAGAACCCCCATGCCCCGCGCAGACCACCATTTTCTACACCAAGAAGGACGGGGGCGGGGCCGGGCGTGGGAGGCAGGTGTTTGCAAAGGGTCGTTGCCTCACAGCGGTCCAGCCCTCCACCCTACCATTTTCTGCGGCCAAACGCGGTCCGCAGCTGGGCGTGAGGCTGCGGTCCTTCCGCGGCTTCGCCATCGGGCAGCTGGAACCCGAGGAGGGCTCCGCGGGCCGCGTGGGCTCTCCCACACCGAGCCCAGGGGACGCTCCCCCTCCTCCGGGTCCCTTACCTGCTCCCCCTCCGCCTCCTACCCTTTGGGGCTGCCCCTGTCCCGCACGCCCTCGGGGCCACCGGGAGCAGGTACCGAGAAGGGAGCGAGCGCCGGCCCAGTCTGACGCTAGAGCTAGGCGCTCGAGTCACCGTTGGCCGGTCACGTGAGGCCTTCGTCACCGCGAGCGGCACTACCCCCATCCCGCGCCCTTTGCTGCCCGCTAGGTGGCGCAGAGCTGATTGGTCTGCGCACCTTCCTTCTGCCGCCTTGTCCTTCGAAGTAACTCCAGGCTGGGCTCCGTGACTCTTCGTCTTTGTATATTCCTGGGCTTTTCTCTGCTTGCCTGGGAAGGGCAGTATCTTCTCAGGGGCCTGTTGACCATTCCCAGTTCTTCTCTGGGGACTTGCTTCTTCCCCTTCTTTGCTCCAAGGATATTTTTTCTTCCACTTGCTGTCTTTTCTGCTACTAGTGCTCTCTCTCCATTTTTCCTCCACTTTTAAAATGTGTAGGAGAGGGGCGCCTGGTTGGCTCAGTCGGTTAAGCTTCCGACTTTGGCTCAGGTCATGATCTCATGGTCCATGAGTTCGAGCCCCGTGTTGGGCTCTGTGCTGACAGCTCAGAGCCTGGAGCCTGTTTCAGATTTTGTGTCTCCCTCTCTCTGACCCTGCCCCGTTCATGCTCTGTCTCTCTCTGTCCCAAAAATAAATAAACGTTAAAAAGAATTTTAAATGCGTAGAAGAGACGAGTGAGGAAAAGAGCCCAGGAGAGTGGATTTTTAAAAATTCTTAATACCTGTTTTGTTCTTTTTATATTAAATCCTCCCAAATCAATATACTTTAGTTATTTTTATTTGAAAATAAGAATTAAAGTTGGGGGGAACCCAACCATCTGTCTCTTCTGATAAGTCATTACATAAATATAGACTATACAGCCAGCTTCTTTTTTAGAACTTGGAAAAAAACAGGGCAGCTGATGGCTCCTCTTGTTAGGGGCCCCTAGATACCTAAATCCCTTCCATGAGATGAGCCAATTAGACCGTAGTGCAGCAGAGTCTTGATGAATTTTCGGAACTAAAACAACATCAAAAATTAAAATTCCTTCATAAATGTATAGTTCAAAAAGCAGTAAGTTTTTATTTACAAATCACATGATCATGTATTTAAAGAATCCTAAGGGATCTACAATAAACCTACTATAGAACTGGTACTTTAATTTCGTGGGTTTGCAGTTACAGATAGATATTATAAAAATCCATTGTATTCCTGTGTTTTAGTGACGAATAATTGGAAATTGAAATTATTATCTATATGTAATTATAATGATAAAATATATAATTTCATGATAGCTTCCAAAAAGGTGAAATACTTACGTATAAATTTGAAAAAAACAAGGTCCTGGATCAGGAAATACAATACTGGTAAGCTAAATTCTCTCCAAATCAATCTATAAATTTAGTGTATTCAAAATCAAAATTTCAGCAGCCATATTTGTATAGCTTGACAAAATTACCCTCAAATTTATATGGAAACGAGAAAGACCTAGTATAAACAAAATAATTTGAAAAAAAACCCACAAATGTGGAGAATTATACTATTTGATTTATAGACGTAAAATGTGATAAAAGTAGGGGCGCCTGGGTGGCTCAGTCGGTTAGGCATCCGACTTTGGCTTAGGTCATGATCTCCCTGTTTCTGAGTTCGGCCTGTGTCAGGCTCTGTGCTGACAGCTCAGAACCTGGAACCTGCTTCAGATTCTGTGTCTCCTCCTCTCTGCCTCTCCCGTGCTCATGGTCTCTCTCTGTCTCTCAATAATAAATGAATGTTTAAAAAAAATTAAAGATGTAATAAAAGTAGAGTAGTAATGGAGTTTACATAGAAATTGAATTTAAATTTAAAAATTTCTGCTCTATGAAAGATATGGTTAAAAAATGAGGTGGGAAACCAAGAAAAAAATGTGTAACCAACAAAATGTTTGTGTCCAGAAAACATATAAAGACCTCCTAAAATTCAAAATAAGGCAAGCAATGCAATGAAAAATGATCAAAAGATTTGAGCAAGCATTTCAGAAAAGTACATGTACAAATCACCAAAGAGCTCATGGAAAGATGCTCAATGTTATTAATCATCAGGGAAATGTAAAACAAACAAACAAAAAACCCAATTAAGTACCACTACACAGCCATCAGAATTGCTAAAATTAAAAAGTCTGACAATCCCTAGTATTTTAGAGGATATGGAACAACTGGAGTACTCATTCCTCATTCATTGTTGATGAGAAGTTCAACCATTTTGAAAGACTTTTTGACAGTTTCTTTAAAAGTTAAACTTACACTTACCATAAGTCCAAGAAATTTCACTCTTAGGAATTTTCCCAAACAGAATTCAAACCATATTTCCTCAAAAATATTTGAATAAGAATGTTCATGGCAGTTTCATCTATGATAACCCCAGACTGAATACAATCCAAATGTTCATCAACCAGGAAATGTATAAACAAATTGTGATATAGTCATATGCTAGGGTACAACTAAGGAATAATAAAGAACAAACTGCCGGTACAATCAATAGCATAGATAAATGTAAAAAAAAAAAAAACTATTATACTCAGGGAAAGATATCAGACACAAAAGAGTGCTTTCTGTGTGATTCCATCTATATAAAGTTTGGGAAGAGGCTAAATTAATTTATATTGATGTAAATTGGGTCAAGTCAGTGTTTGCCTGGCTTGAAGGTTGGAATTATTTTTTTAATTGTAAAAGGGGCATAACAGAACTTTCTCAGCTGAGGGAAATGTTCTGTATCTTGATGAGGTAGTGACTCTACTGGCTAATACATTTGTTGAAATCATTGAACTGTATAGTTAAAGTGTATGTATCTTATTGTATGTAATTATATCCTGATAAAATTATATCCTGATAATTATATCCTTTAAAAATCCTGATAAAAAATCCTGATTAAAAATGAAATATCTGGAAATAAATCTAATTAAATAGTTGCAAGACCTCTGCACTAAAAATTAAGAAATAATTTTGAGAAACATTCAAGAAGACCTAAATAATTATAGATATGCCTGGTTCATGGATTTAAGGATTAAATATTTTAAAAGTTTATTTATTTTAAGAGAGTGGGGGAGGAGCAGAGAGACAGGGAGAGAGAGAATTCCAAGCGGGCTCCGTGGTGTCAGTGTAGAGCCTGATGCAGGGCTCAAACTCACGAACCCATGAGATCATGACCTGAGCCAAAACCAAGAGTCAGATGCATAACCAAATGAGCCATCCAGATGCCCCGAAAGATTCAATATTTTATAGTTGTCAATTATTCCCAATTTGATGTTTACATTCATGCAATCCATATAATTGGTCCCAATTTGATGTTTAAATTCATGCAATCTATATAAAAATCTTGGCTAGTTATTTTTTGTTGACAAGCAGATCCAAACTCTGTATATCCAAATGCAAAGAACCAAATATAGCCAAGGTAACAGTGAAGGGAGCATAGAGACTTCCACTTCTAGATACCAAATTTGGTACAATGCTATAGTGAGTAAATTATGAATAAATAGCATATTGTCTAAGAGATTAACATATTTGTGTACACACATGCATGCACAGACCTGTGAAACATACCTACACATGTCACTTGATTTATGACAAAGATGACAGTGCAGTGAAGTGGGGAAAGGATTTTTTTTCCCCAAAAAGTGGTAGCAGATCAGCTGGATATCTATATGTGAAGAAATGATGTTGACTCCACCCTAAATAACACACAAAATAAACACCCAATGAATTGCAGATCGAAGTGGGAAAAGTAAAAATGTCATTCTAATGTAAAATACAGAGGAAATCATCTTCATGACTTTGGAGTAGGCATTATTGGGTTTTTTAAAGTTTATTTATTTATTTTGGAGAGGGAGAGCACGTGTGAGCAGGGGAGGGGCAGAGAAAGACGGAGAGGAAGAATCCCAAGCAGGTTCTGTGCGTGAACTGTGAGAACATGACCTGAGCCGAGATTAAGATTTGGATGTTTAGCCAACTGAGCCACCAAGGCAACCCTGGAGTAGGCAGTATTCTTAAAGAGGACACAAAAATCACTAATTATGAAGGATAAAAATGATTGTAAATTGTACTTTATTAATATCAGAAACTTTTGTTCATCAGGAGACCATTAAAAGAATAAGGAAGCAAGCCACAAACTAGGAAAGACATAAGGAACACATATATCTGACAAATGGCTCATATCTATAATGTATAAAGAATTCTTACAAATAAATTTTAAAAAGACAGATAATTCAATAGAAAAATGGGCAAACACCTTAAAACAATACTTCAAAAAACCAGAATATCCTAATATCTAATAAATTTGTGAAAATATGTTTAACTTCATCAGTTTGAAGAGAAATGCAAGTTAAACCAAAATGTGATACCACTATACACCCCCCACCCTTTCTAGCGATGCCTAAAATAATAAAAACTGAAAATGTCAAGTGTTTTATGAGGTTGTGGTACAACATAAACTGGTACTACCACTTTGGAAAACTGTTTATCACAGTATATAAATGTAAACATACGTACACTTTATGACCAAGCAGTTGTACTCCAGATATACCTATAATAAAAATGTGTGTATTGGTTTACCAAACAACATTTACACATGTTTATAAAAGCACATATAATGTTTCCTGAAATTAGACATACTCAAATGTCCTTCTTCAGGAAAATGTATAAGTAAATCATATATTTACACAGTTGGATGTAATTCAGTAATAAAAATGTAAAAATTATGAGTACATGTAATATGGATAGATATCAAAAATATAATGTTGAGATAAAAAAGTCAAAGTTAAAAAGAATAATGTATATGAGTTTTATGAGTTTAGGGTAGGCAAAACTATGATGTTAGAATTCAAGGTAGTGACAGCTTTGCATAATGACTGGAACAGAGCTTCTACAGTGTTGGTAGTGGTCTGGGGTTTTGTTTTGTTGCATTTCGAGTGTTGGTTAAGTAGTTTTAGTTTGTAAAACTTCACTGAGCTAGGTATTCATGATTTGCTCACTTTTGCATATGTATTTTATACAGTATTTAAAATTTTCCTTAATGTAAAACAAACTGACACAATTCTTCTCATAGTAAATTGTTAAACCTCAAAAAAATTATCACACTATTGGTGGGTATGTAATTTGATATATTCTTTCTGGAAGGCTATTTGACAGTAATTATTAAAAGTCTTAGAAATGTTCATACTGCTTGATGTACTCATTTAATTTTTTAGATGCTATTCTATTTTTAAAAAAATTAAACATGTGTTTAGAAATTTATAAAGATATTCATTGTAGCAAAGCAAATATGAGGAAAATAATGGAAAACATAAGCAAAAATATAAACAAAATGAAAAAATAAGCAAATATGGATTAGTTGGCTTAAACATATCATTGCCTATTTGTATAATTGAGTTCTATAAAATAAGAAAAATATGCTATATATATAATGGAATACTATTCAGCCACAAAAAGGATAAAAATCTTGCCATTTGCAACAACATGGATGGAGTTAGAGAGTATAATGCTAAGTGAAATAAATCAGTCAGAGAAAGACAAATACCATATGATTACACTTGTCTGTAGAATTTAAGAAACAAAGCAAAGGCACAAAGGAAAAAAAAAAGAGGGAAACAAGCCAAGAAACAGACTTTTAATTTAGAGAATAAACTGATGGTTACCAGAGAGGAGGTAGGTGGGAGGATGGGTGAAATAGGTGATGGGGATTAAAGAGTGCACTTGTGATGAGCACCAAGTGATGTATGGAAGTACTGAATCACTATATTGTACACCTGAAACTAATATACCACTGTATATTAACTATATTGGAACTAAAATTAAAAACGTAATTAAAAATTAATTAATTAAAGTTAATACAAGAAAGAAAATGTGCTATAAAGGGGTATTTAATGATTAAGAAATCTTTTCATGATTTACACTTTAAATAGTAGAAAAGTTGATTAAAAACAGTGTGCTCAGTGGAATTCTAATATATATGTATATACATATATATATATATAAACATAGACTGTAATAAATAGAATATAATCAATCTTTATTTCTGAATATACTTATATTGTCAATATTAAGACAAAAAACTTCTTTTTTTAAGCCTTTTTTTTTAGGTAAATCTCTACACCAGATATAGGGTTCAAACCCACAACCCCAAGGTCAAGAGTGTGCTCTCCACTGACTGAGCATGTAGGCACCCCCAAAACAAACAAAAAAAATTCTATACATAAAACCACTAAAAACAAAAATAGTAAATAACAAACTAGGAAACATGTGCAGAACATATATCATGAATTCATTTTAACTTCATTTTTCACGTCAGAAAAAAAGTGATGAGGAAAAATCCTTCCTTTCACTCTATGTGGAAAATCTATCACTTGCTTCCCAAAATTGTTTAGGATACAGGATGAGCCACTACAATATACAGACCCCCAAAATACAATGGTTCAAACAAGAGAGAGAGAAGAAAATATATTTTTCTCATACAAAATAGTCCAGAGATAGAAAGGGACTTTTGGGCAGGTGGATTTGTCTGCTGTGTGAGGTCAAGTGCTTTCTATTTTCCTGCTCTGTTATCTCCTAGAGTGTTGTACATACACTTTGAATTCTAGGACACAGGAAGGAGGAAAGATAAATTATTAGGCAAACAATTTCCTTTTAAAAAATGATACAGAAGTTGCATGCTCCACATAACATATTTCATGGCAGAGAATTTGGACACAAAGACGTATTTGGCTGCAAGGGAGGCTGGGGAATGTTAGTTTCCAGTTGTCTGATGAAGAGTTCCTTTAAAACTTTGGGGAAGGGAGTCCTATTACTTAGAAGAAGATGGAGAAAGTTGTTACTGGGGAAAATTAGCCATATTGGCTAAACGGAGTAATAGCAATAAGGTTACACTTATCAGTCAGACTTTGGCAAAGTTGTTCATTTGGAATGCATCCACGCACAACTCAGTTTAGTGCAAAGCATAAGGTTTTCTCTATTCACGTCTAAGAAAAATCAACTGATTGAATATCATTGTAGTATAAAGAGAACTTGACCATCCATATGTACTATAACTTTTGTTACAGTTACAGTATTTTTGTGAACACCATTGATTATTTCCTTAGGATAGATGCTTAGGAATGGATTTGTAGGCTCAATGGGGCACCTATATTTTATTTTTTTTAAGTTTATTCATTTTATTTTGAGAGAGGCAGAGAGAAGAGGGAGAGAAATAATACAAAGCAGGCTCTGGGCTCTCAGCATGGAGCCAGATGCAGGGCTCAATACCACGAACTGTGAGATCATGACCAGAGCGGAAATCAAGAGCCAAATGATCAACTGACTGAGGGACCTATATTTTAAATGCACATGCCTGAGTTCCATAAAGAAAGGTTAACATATTTGGATTCTATTACCTGGAAATAAGTGAGAAAGCCATTGGGGAAGTTCGGAGCACAGATATATTGATTTAATGTCAGAAAAAGTTTGCCCTGAACCTTCTTTGAAATCATAGACCATCAATAGACTTAAGCACCTCTAAAGGAGGAACAAGTGGGCTTGTATGCACAAAGCAGCATAAGACAGGTCAGAGTGATTAATGCTAAGGATGGGGGCTTGGGTTCAGTCAGATAGTTCTTTTCTCTGTTTCCAACCTAACTTCCAGATCTTTCCCATGTTCTGAGGCCCAGGTCAATGTCATTTTCCTCCTCGAGACTTTCTCTATTTCAGGCCAACATGGCCTTTGCCTTCTTGTAGCTTCTATTGGCCGGACAGTTCACCCTTTAATATAGCTATTTCCAAATGGTCTCATGTGAAAGGCTATTTGGCCTAACCAGAGACAGTATATTTTTCACCAATGTTGTGCCTTTCTCTGAGACCTAGCCCTTAACATTAAGAGAACACAAAGAAGTGCTGGGCATGTGAAAGTTTCTCCCAAATAACTATTGACTCATCAGTGAACAAAGATGGGAGAAAATATGGGAACATTTGAGACAGTCCTCATTCTAAAACTTGGGTTAGTTCCTAGACTCAACATCAACTAGTGTGTATCCATGGACACCTTACTTAAATTTCTCAAAAGAAGAGAGGGAGAGGAGAGTGGGAGGAATATCAGAGAATTGTCTGCCCTAGTAGTTCAGATGAAAGGTCATGAGGGCCTAAAACAGCAAAATGACAAATTCAGCTGTCACATTGAAGAAAGATAGAGGCTTACTGGCTATAGAAGGGGTGAGAGTCAGACAAGGCTCTAACATTTCAAGATAGAGCAACTAGACAAATTAATAAGGCAGGTTGGGTTAATTAGTGTTAAGAGCACAGGATCTCACTCAAAAATGACTATAAAATATCAACAGAGACTTGAAAGTCAATTTGGTCGCCATAGACCTGTAGTCACCAAATGATGTCTGGATAGGGCAAAGTGTTAGAGTCAATATTTTAATCTCTTGGATATAGTTGCCAATTTGCAGGAATTAGAATAAAGAGGATCAAGTTGAACCATAAGTAAGCACTTAGCAAAATCTAGACTCTAGGAAAGTCTAAAAGTCAAACAGCCCAATTTCTTCCATAGATAATGGGTAAGAAATAGAAAGAAATGGAGATAAAACCTGTACATTAATAGAGACTTTAAATAAATATAGCACCATTTTCTAAAGGAGAAGACTAAACTATAATATCCAGATATGCACACTTGGAAGATAAACCATAAAGAAACCAAAGAAAGAGATTACTACAAAATTTAGGACAGTGGTTACTTTCAGGGTAGAAAAGGCATGCTTCCGTTAGGATGGGGCATATGGAGGAGTTTCTGGAGTGGCTGGAAGTTTTACTTATGAAGTTTTATTTATTTATTTATTTATTTATTTATTTATGAAGTTTTATGATCTGAGTTATAGTTAAAACAAGAGTGTTCACCTTATACTATTTCACTAATGTTTACATTTTTAATGTTTCTAGGTTATATTTTGTAATAAAAACTCTTTAAAACTTACATGATTTCTTTTTATTTACATGAATATGACCTAAGACACCTTTTCAAAAATCATTACATAATAGCAAGGGTAATGATGGTGAGCTCTTGGAGTCTCCTAGTGACCTCATGACAAACAAGATCAGGGTTGTTAAGAATCCTATCGTTTGGATTATCTCAGTGGTTTCCTAGTGTACGTAATTCAGGATTATCTGAATTTCTTTGTCCTGCGATTCCATGCAATTATTCAAGATATTGTGTTTTTCACTCAGGCAGCAGAAAGTACACATCTAGGATAAAACTACATAGCTACAGAGCTATGACAATTGAGGGGTTTCTGTATAGCCTTTTATAGAATAAAGTAGTTTCTTTGTTTTGCAGAGGCATTAGTCCCACATTGTGTTGTTTTTGTTTTGACCACTTTTCTTAAACAACTTTCAGAGATGTTATTTCCATACAATAAATCATATATATGAAGAGTACATTTCAAATGAGTCTGAGTATTGACAAGCGTATACTCCCACATAAACACTATTGTATTTAAGATATGAAACGTTTTCATTGCCCCCAGAAAGTCATGCCCGTTTGCAGCCATTACCCCACCAAACTTCATTCCAGGAAACCAGTAATCTGATTTCTATCACTGTTGATAAGCTTTCCTGTTCAAGAATGTTGTCTAAATGGAATCATATTGCATCGGCTTTATCCATGTTATGGACTGAATCAATAGTTTATTTCTTTTTATTGTTCAACTGTATGTGTTTAGTTATCTATTGCTGCATAACATACAGCCCTAATATTTATTGGCTTACAACAACAAGCAATTATTATCTCACAGTTTCTGTGAGCCAAGAAATGGGCACAGATTAACTGGGTGGCTCTCCCACAAGGTCATACGCAAGATTGCAATCAAGATGTTGACCTGACTGCAATATCATCTTAAGGCTCAACTAAAAGAGGGTCGACTTTCTAATTTACAAGGTTATTGGCAGGATTTTTGTTTGTAGAAAGCTTCTAGACTGAGGGCCTCATTTCCTCTATGGCTGTCCACATGTTTATGGATTATTCCCAATAATAAGCTTTTATAAACAAAACTGCTATGAAAATTCACATACAAATATTTTTGTGAAAGAAAATTTTCATTTATTGCGAATAAATACCTAAAAGTAGAATAGCTGAATTTTAAGAAAATACCAAATAGTTTTCCAGAATAGTTGAATTTTGGAAATTAATATATATAAAATTGTAAGAAAAATTTCCCACCAGCAAAATATGAGTTCCTCTTGCTCCATATTCTCCAAAATGCTTGGAAATTTTTTGTCTTTTTATTTTATTTTATTATTTTTTTAAAATTCTAATTTGAGTGTAGTTAACATACAGTGTCATATATTAGTGTGAGGTGTATAATATAGTGATTCAACACCTCTATACATTACTCAGTGCTGATCAAGGGAAGTGTACTCTTAATTCCCATCATCAATTTCACCCATCTCCCCTGCCCCACCTGCCCTCTGGTAACAATCTGTTTGTTCTCTTAGTTAAGAATCTGTTTTTTTGTCTTGTCTCTTTATTTTTTTCCTTTGTTTTGTTTCTTAAATTCCACATATGAGTGAAATCATAAAGTATTTTTCTTTCTCTAACTTATTTTGTTTAGCGTTATACTCTAAATCTTTCCACATTGTTACAAATGACTAGATTTCATTATTTTTATACCTGAGTAATATTCTATTATATACATACATGTGTCCATCTATAGATGGACATGTGGGCTTCTTCCATAATTTGGCTATTGTAAATAATGGTTCAATAAACATAGGGGTGCATACATTCTTTTGAATTAGTATTTTCATATTCTTTGGGTAAATACCCAGAAGTGGGATTATTGGATCATATGGTAGTTCTATTTTTTTTTTTTGAAGAAACCTCCATATTGTCTTCCACAGTGTTTGCACCAGTTTGCAATTCCACCAATAGTGCAAAAGGGTTGCTTTTTCTCCACATCCTCACCAACACTTGTTGTTTTTTTTGTGTTTCTGATTTTAGCCATTCTGATGGTGTGAGGTGATATCTCATTGTGGTTTTGATTTTCATTTCCCTGATAATCAATGATGTTGAGCATTTTCCATGTGTCTATTGGCCATCTGGATGTCTTCTTTGGAGTAATGCCTGTTCATGTCTTCTGCCCATTTTCCAATTGAATTATTTGTTTTAGTGGTGTTGAGTTGTGTAAGTTCTTTATATATTTTGGATACTAATGCTATATCAGATATGTTATTTGCAAATATCTTCTCCAATTCAGTAGGTTGTCTTTTAGTTTTGTTGGTTGTTTCCTTTGCTGTTCAGAAGCTTTTTATTTTGATGTAGTCCCAAAAGTTTATTTTGATTTTGTTTCCCTTGCCTGAGGAGACACATCTAGAAAAATGTTGCTGTGGCTGATGTCAGAGAAATTACTGCCTGTGCTCTTCTCTGGGTATTTGTGATTTTGAGTCTCACATCTAGGTCTTTAATCCATTTTGAGTTTATTTTTGTGTATGGTGTAAGAAAATGCAGTTTTATTCTTTTGCATATAGCTATACAGTTTTCCCATCACCATTTGTTGAAGAGACTGCCCTTTTCTTATTACATATTCTTTCCTTCTTTGTTGAAGATTAATTGATCATATAATCATGGGGTTATTTCTGGAATGTCTATTTTATTCCATTGATCTGTGTGTCCATTTTTGTGCCAGTAACATACTGTTTTGATTACTACATATTTATAGTATAACTTGAAATCTAGAATTGTGTACCCCCACCTTTGTTTTTTTTTTTTTCTTTTTCAAGATTGCTTAGCTATTTGGGATCTTTTGTAGTGCCATACAAATTTTAGGAATGTTTATTCTGCTTCTGTGAAGTATGTTGTTGACATTTGATAAAGATTGCAGAAATCTGAAGATTGTTTTGGGTAGTGTGAACATTTTTGCAATATTTGTGTTTCCGATCCGTGAGCCAGGAATATTTTTCCATTTGTGTTGTCTTCAATTTCTTTCATCAATGTTTTATAGTTATGTTTGACATTATTAGCCTCTGTAATTGTAATCATTCTGTTAGATGTGTAATGGTATCTTAATATGGTTTTATTTTGTATTTCCCTAGGGTCTTACAATGCTGAGCATTTTTTCAGGTTCTTATTGTCAGTGTACATACCTACTTTTGTGAAATTTGTATCTAAATATTTTGCCCATTTTATTGGTTGTTTGTCTTATACTTTTGAGATTTAGGACTTCTTTATATACGTTTTAAATACAAACTAGTTGTCAACTATAAGCATTGAAACTATTTTAACCTAGTCGTTAGCTTGTCATTTAATTTCTTAGTGATGTCTTTCAAGAATCAGAAGTTTTTAATTTTGTTGAAGTTCTATTGTGCAGCTGCTTTTTAAAATGATCTGTGCCCTTTTTTTTGTCTAACCCAAGACATCTGTGCCTATCCCAAGGCTTCAAAGACTTACTGCTATGTTTATTTTAGAAGTTTCATACTTTTGGGTTTCATATTAGTGTGTATGATCCATTTCAAGTTACTTTTTGTGCATGATGTCAAGTGAATATCAATGATAACCTGTGAGATATCTTGGCACCTTTGTTGAAAACCAATTGACCATATATGTTTGGGTCTATTTCTGGACTATGCATTCTGTTCCATGGATCTATGCAATTCTGCACCCCACCATCACTGCCTTTGTCACTGAAGCTATATCATAACATAAAAATTTTGAGTCTTCCGGATTATTTTTATTTTTACAATTTTTTTAGCTATTATAAATCCGTATAAATTTTGGAGACAAAGATGGTTTGTACAAAGATGGTTTCTTGGATTTTGATTGCGACTGTATTGACTATGTAGATCAGTTGGAAAGGAAGGTTAACATCTTAAAAATATTCAGTCTTCTCATCCATGACCATGCTATATATCTACATTTATTTATTTAGACATTTTTTTCATTTCTCTCAATTGTGTTTTGTATTTTTTAAATTTTATTTACTTATTTTGAGAGACAGAGTAAGAGAGAGCACACATGCATGTGAGCTTGGGAAGGGGTAAAGAGAGAGAGAGAAAGAGAGAGTGGTGGAGAGAGAACCCACACTGTCAGCACAGGGCCCAATGTGGGGTTCAATCTCATGAACTGTGAGATCATGACCTGAGCTGAAATCAAGAGTTGGATGTAGCCACCCAGGCACCCCACTCATCACCTATTTAGCCCATCCCCCCACCTCCCCTCAGCAGCCTGTTTGTTGTCTACATTTAAGAGTCTCTTGTGGTTTGCCTCTCTCTGTTTTTCTTATTTTCTTTTTCCTTCCCTTCTCCAATGTTGATCTGTTTTGTTTCTTAAAGTCCACATATGAGTGAAATTATATATATATTATATATATATATATATATATATATATATATATATATATTACCATAATATACTCTAGTTCTATTCATGTTGTTACAAATGGCAAGATTTCATTCCTTTTGATTGCCAAGTAATATCCCGCTGTATATATATATATATATATATATATATATATATATAGTGTATCTTCTTTATCTTTTTTATCTTCTTTATCTTCTTTATATCTTCTTTATCCATTCATCATACAATGGACATTTGGGCACTTTCCATATAATTTGGCTATTGGTGATAGTGCTGGTATAAACATGGGGGTGCATGTGCCTCTTCTAATCAGAATTTTGTATCCTTTAGATAAATACTTAGTATTGCAATTGCTAAGTCCTAGGGTAGTTCTATTTTTAACTTTTTGAGGAAACTCCATATTTTTTTCCAGAGTGGCTGCACCAGTGTGCATTCCCACCAACAGTGCAAATGGGTTCCCGTCTCTGTGCTTCCTTGCCAACATCTATTGTTTCCTGAGTTGTTAATTTTAGCCATTCTGAAAGGCACGAGGTGGTATCTCATTGTGTTTTGATTTATATTTCCCTGATGATGAGTGATGTTGAGCATCTTCTCATTTGTCTGTTAGCCATATGGATGTCTTCTTTGAAGAAGTGCCTATTCATGTCTTCTGCCCTTAAACTGGCTTGTTTTTTGGGTGTTAAGTTTAAGTTCTTTATAGATTTTTGATACTAACCCTTTAACAGATATGTTGTTTGCAAATATCTTTTCCCATCCCATTGGTTGTCTTTTGTTTTGTTGATTGTTTCCTTGACTGTGAAGAAGCTTTTTATTTTGATGAGGTCCCAATAGGTCATTTTTGCTTTTGTTTCCCTTGCCTCAGTAGACATGTTTAGTAAGAAGTTGTTGCAGCTGAGGTCAAAGTGATTGCTGTTTGTTTTCTCCTATAGGATTTTGATGCTTTCCTGTCTTATATTTAGGTCTTTCATCCATTTTGAACTTATTTTTGTGTATGGTATAAGAAAGTGGTCCAGTTTCATTCTTCTACATGTTGCTGTCCAGTTTTCCCAACACCAGTTGAAAAGACTGTCTTTTTTCCATTGGATACTCTTTCCTGCTTTGTCAAAGATTAATTGGCCATACAAGTATAGGTCCATTTCTGGGTTCTCTATTCTGTTCCATTGATCTATGTGTCTGTTTTTGTGCCAGTACCATACTGTCTTGATAATTAAAGCTTTGTAATACAGCTAGAAGTCTGGAATTGTGATGTCTCCAGCTTTTTTGTTTGTTTTTTCCAGGTTACTTTGGCTATTCAAGACCTTTTCTGGTTCCATACAAATTTTGTAATTGTTTTTTCTAGCTCTGTGAAGAATGCTGGTGTTATTTTGATAGGGATTGCATTGAATGTGGAGACTGCTTTGGATAGTATAGATATTTTAACAATATTTGTTCTTCCAATCCATGAACATATAATGTTTTTTTTTTTATTTCTTTGTGTCTTCTTCAATTTTTTTCACAAGCATTCTATAGTTTAAACTATGATAATTTTCAATTGACAGTCAATTTGTTTTTATTCTCACCCACTCTTTTCCTTCTGTATTATTTTGAAACAAATTCCAGGGCAACATATAATCCCATGTGTTGACATTTGATTTCTAGAAGATAAACTTTTTAAACTTAATTAAAATATTACTATTATTCTAAAATAATAATTCCTTAATATTAAAAATCTATTCAGTGTTGAAGTTTTCATTTGTCCCCAAAAATATCATGTTTAAAAAAATTTACATTTGTTTGAAAGAAGTTCCAACAACACTTTATTGATATGTCTTTTAGATCTCTTAATCCAAAGCTTTCCTCATTCATTGGTTTATTAAATTTATTTTTATTGGTAATAAACATAAACACATAACATTTACCACTTTAACCATATTTATGTGTACATTTCAGCGGCATTAAATATATTCACAGGGTTGTGCAAACACCACCATCATCCATCTCCAGACGTTTTCATCTCCCCACACTGAAACTGTGTACCCATTAAACAAAAAACTCCTCATTCCTCCCTTCCCTCAGCTCCTGGCAACCATGATTATACTATCTGCCTCTATGAATTTGCCTATTCTAGGTACCTCACACAAGTGGAAACATACAATATTTGCCCTTTTGTTCCTGACTTATTTCACTTAGCATAATGTCTTCGAGGTTCATCTATGTCATAGTATGTGTCAGAATTTCATTTTTATTTTATTTTTAAAGACTGAATAACATCCTATTGTATGTATATACCATATTCGTTTATCCATTCATTTGTGGATGGACATTTCATGTTCTGAAATCTATTTGTTGATGTTAATCTAGTCATTCCCACTTTCTTATGATTAGTGTTTCCATACTATTTCTTTTTCAATTCTTTTGCTATCAACCCATCTGTGTCTTTATATCTAAAGTGTATGGCTCATAGAAAGTACATAAGTTGTTAGGATTTTTATCCAATCCATCAATTTCTCATTTTTACCTGGAGTGCTTAAACAATAGTTGCTTTAATTATTACTATGATTGGGTTTAAACCTAATGCCTTGCTATTTGCTTTTATAAACCCATTTCTCACTGTTCTTTTTTATCTTCTTTCCTTGTTTTTAAAAAATGTAATTGACACTTTTTTACTATTCTATTTCCACTTTTGGCTTATTAGCTATAACCCTTGGCTTTAATTTTAGTGCTTGCTCTAGAGTTTATTTACATTATGCATCATTAAATTATTACAGTTTATTATCAACTAATAATATACCAATTCATGTAAGAACTATACAAATAGTACCCATCCATTTTCCACCCCCTGCCCTGTCTTATTTACCTTGTATCTATGTTGTAAATTCCATGATACACTGTTATTTTTCTTTTGTATAGTCTATTACCTTTAAAATTGCTTAAATGGAAAAGGGAGTTAAGATGGTGGAGAAGTAGAGGGAAAGGTATTTTCCTCGTCCCTCAAACGCAGCTGTATTGAGGTCAGATCACTTGGAACACCCAGGAAATTGATCTGCGGAGTGACAGAAGGAGCTCCATGGTTGGAGGGAGACAGCTTGGCAGGATAGAGGTGACTGTATGTGAATTGGGGGAGATAAGACAGGGTAGGCACAGAGGGGAGGGAACCCTTTTTATGCGGAGACAAAAGGGAGAGAAAGAGATGGCTTCAGTATCTAGTTAGCATAAGAAGAAACCTCTCGGGACCACAGACTAGGGAATGAGAAATACAGAGAGTGCCAGTTTCTATTTTGTAAACAGCCTTAGGTGCCAAAACTCAGAAGTTTCAAAAGTGCACGACTTTCCTCTGACCAAAGCCAGAGCCCTGTGCACGCACCTGCAGAGGAAGGAGCTGGCCCGGCAGCGCTGTAACAATCTCCTCAGGGGTGCACTGGAAGAGAATAGTCCCCTTCCTCGAATACTGTGGGAAGAGGGTTCATTGACTCCCCAAGGACAAAAGACCTTGCAAGCACCAGCCAAAGGCCTTTTATCGGCAGGGCTAAGTGGCACTACACCAGAACAGGGTCTGCATGGTAGAAGGTCCCTTAAGACATCAGGTTTTGAATCCCAAGTGCCTAGGAGGGGAAAGAGTACTGTCGAGCAGAGCAAGCTGACCGCCCTCATTATTCCGTGAGAGCTGCCTAAACAGTGTGGTTTAAGACACCCAGTCTGGGGAAGAGAGATTGGGGCATCACCATTTTTATCCCCAACACCAACAAGGTGAGACTTCTGAAAGCATCACAGAAGCTCCCAGTGGAGGTGGGACTCCCTTACACTAAACCCCGCCTCTCCCTGCCTGGCAACTATCTACTGGAGGAAGACTGACACTGAGCCAACACAGACAGACTCTTCCAGACCAGAACAGCCCCCCATCCCAGGCACCAACAGACACCTGTTTTTTGTTTTTGTATGTCTGTCTGTTCTCTTCTCTTTTTCCTTTCTACCCTTTTCTTCTTTTCTTTTGGAATCAAGCTCATAGTTTCTGATTTGTTTTTGGTCAATTCTTTTATATGTATAATAAAATGTATACATATAATAAATATAGATTTTTTCTATTTTCTATACTATACATAGAATAAAATTATCTCTCTATAATTCTATATATATACATAAATTGTACACAATTGTATAAATTGTGTACAATTGTATAAATTGTATACAATTTATGTATATATATTTTTCAATTGTTTAATCATGCATTTTTACTCTATTCTTTTTACACCTTTTCTTCATCTTCTTCCTTTTTATTTTCCTTTCTCTCTTTCTCTGGATTTAGCCGTATGTTTTTTGTTTGTTTGTTTGTTTGTTTTGTTTTGTTTTGTTTTAATTCTCTGCTTGGTCTTCTTTTCTCTCCTTTCATTTTTCTCCTTGTCTTCCCGCACTTTCCTTTTATTCGAGGGTTACTTCAATGAACAAATCAAAGCACACCTGGTTGAAGGTCCAAACACTCCACCACCCCAAAAAAGGAGGAGCTTTGCAAAAGACCAACCAGTGGGATACAGCAGCCAAACACAACAGAGTACATACAACACACACCAAAAACACTTCTTGAAGTGCCAGGCCCTGGACAGTGTATGACCCCTTTTTAATATACTAGTACTCACAGGTGCAGGACACCTAAGAAGCTATTAAAACATGCAAAAGATGGAAACAGCCAAAATGAAGAAACGGAAGAATTCTCCCAGGAAGAAAATTCAGGAAAAAATGACAGCCAGAAACTTGCTCAAAACAGATATAAACAATACATCTGAACAAGAATGTATAATTACAGTCATAAGGCTAATTGCTGGGCTTGAAAAAACCATAGAGGACAGAAAAGAATGTATTGTTGAAAAGATCAAAGACCTAGTAACTAGTCACAGTGAATTAAGAAATGCTATAAATGAGATGCAGAATAAACTAGATGCAATGACAAAGAGGATGGAAGAAGGAGAGGAGATAATAGGTGAAATAGAAGATAAAATTATAAAAAATGATGAAGCTGAAAAAAAGAGGTAAAGGAAATTACTAGCTCATGAGGGGGAGAATTAGAGTGCTAAGTGATTCCATGAAACAAAACAATATCGGTATCATAGGAGTTCCAGAAGAAGAAGAATGAAAGAAAGAAAAGGACAGAAGGTTTATTTGGACAAATTATAGCTGAAAACTTCCCAAATCTGGGGAAGGAAACAGGCATCCAAGTCCAAGAGACACAGAGAACTCCTTTCAAAATCAACAAATACAGCTCAACACCATGACATATTATAGTGAAACTGGTAAAATACAAAGATAAAGAGAGAATTCTAAAAGCAGCTAGAGACAAATGGTCCTTAACCTGTAAAGGTAGACACGTAAGGATAGTAGCATACCTGTGTACTAAAACTTGGCAGACCAGAAAGGAATAGCAGGAAATATACAATGTGCTGAACAGGAAAAATGTGCAGCCAAGAATCCTTTATCCAGCAAGGCTGTCATTCAGAATAGAAAGAGATATAAAGGCTTTCCCAGACAAACACTAAAGGATATCATAACCACTGAGGGGATCTTAAGAGGGACTGTGTAGTGGAAAGCAACAAAGACCACAAAGGACCAGAGATATCACCATGAACAGATATCGCCTACAGATAAATACAATGGCCCAAAATCTATATCTTTCAATATTCAGTCTGAATGTAAATGGACTAAATGCATCAGTCAAAAGGCATAGAGTATCAGAATGGATAAAAAAATCCAAGATCCATCTATATGCTGCCTACAGGAGACTCAATTTAGACCTGAAGAAACCAGGAGATTGAAAGTGAGGGGATTGAGAACCATCTATCATACTAATGGATGTCAACAGAAAGCTGGAGTAGCCATACTTATATCAGACAAACTAGATTTTAAAACAAAGACAATAACAATAGATGGATAAAGGCATTATATCATGATTAGGGGGTCCATCCATCAAGAAGAGGTAACAATTATAAATATTTATGCTCCCAACATGAGGGCACCCAAATATATAAATCAATTAACTACAAACCTAAATGAATGTATAAATAAAAATACCATAATTGTAAGGGAATTTAGTATTCCACTTACAACAATGAACAGATTGTCTAGGCAGAAAATCAATAAGTAAACAATGGCTTTGAATGACACATTGAACCAGATGGACTTGACAGATATATTCAAAACTTTTCATCCTACAACAGCAGAATACACATTCTTCTTGAGTGCACATGGAACATTCTCCAAAATAGGTCATACACTGGGTCACAAAACAGCCCTCAACAGGTAAAAAAAAAAAATTAGATCATACCATGCATGTTTTCAAATTACACCATGAAACTCGAAATCAACCACAAGAAAACTTTTGGAAAGCCCCCAAATACATAGAAGGTAAATAACATCCTACTAAAGAATGAATGGGTCAACCAGGAAATTAAAGAATAAATTTAAAAAAATATATGAAAGCAAATGAAAATGAAAATATGACAGTCAAAATGTTTTGGGATGTAGCAAAGACAGTCCTAAGAGGAAAATACATTGCAATCAGGCCTATCTCAAGAAGCAAGAAAGGTCCCAAATATACAACCTAACTTTACACCTAAAGGAGCTAGAAAAGCAGCAGCAAAGAAAGCCCAAATACAGAAGAGAAATAATAAAAATTAGAGCCAGAATAAATGATATACAATTCAAAAAAAAAAAGTAGAACAGATCATTGAATCTAAGAACTGTTTTTTTTTAAATTTTTTTAATGTTTATTTTTGAGAGAGAGAGACAGAGACAGAGTGTGAGCGGAGAAGGGGCAGAGATAGAGGGAGACACAGAACCTGAAGCAGGCCCCAGGCCCTCAGCCCAGAGCCTGATGCGGGGCTCGAACCCACGAACTGTGAGATCATGACCTGAGCTGAAGTCTGGCACTTAACCGACTGAGACACCCAGGCGCCCTAGAACTGTTTTTTTTTTTTTTTTAAGAATAAACAAAATTGGTAATGCCTAGCCAGAATCCTCAAAAAGAAAAGAGAGATGACCCAAACAGACAAAATCGCAAATGAAAGAGGAGAGATCACAATCAACACCACAGAAAGAGAATTATAAGAGAATACTATGAAGAATTATATGCGAACAAACTGGACAATCTGGAAGAAATGGACAAATTCCTAGGCACTCAAACACTACCAAAAGTCAAATGGGGAGACTTAAATGCAGAGAACAAACTGAGGGTGGATAGGGGGGTGGGGGAGAGGAGAAAATGGGTGATGGGCATTGAGGAGGGCACTTGTTGGGATGAGCACTGGGTGTTGTATGGAAGCCAATTTGACAATAAATTATATTCATAAAAAATAATAAATAAAATGGTTAATTTTATGTTCCATGAATATAACCTCAATAAAAAAATAAAATTTAAATTAAAAAAAAAGAATATTTGAACTGACCCATAACCAGAGAGGAAATTGAATCGGTTATCAAAAATCTCCCAACAAATAAGAGTCCTGGGCCAGATGTCTTTCCAAGGGAATTCTGTCAGACGTATATTTTATTTTACTTTTGGAAAATTATATTTTTATTATTTTAATTTTCTTAAATATAATTTTTGTCCAATTGGCTAGCATACAGTATGTAAAGTGTGCTCTTGGTTTTGGGGTAGATTCTTGTGGTTCATCAGATACATACAATACCCAGTGCTCATCCCAACAAGTGCCCTCTCAATGCCCATCAGCCATTTTCCACTCTCTCCCATTCCCTCATCAATCTGCAGTT
The DNA here is from genome assembly GCF_007474595.2 of Lynx canadensis. Lineage (NCBI taxonomy): Eukaryota > Metazoa > Chordata > Mammalia > Carnivora > Felidae > Lynx > Lynx canadensis. The sequence continues at coordinate 80,727,023 of NC_044321.2, read as the reverse complement.
TGTTCTTCTGTATTTAAGAGTCTCTTATGGTTTGCCTCCCTCCCTCTCTGTTTGTATCTATTTTTTTCCCTTCTCTTCCCCCATGGTCTTCTGTTAAGTTTCTCGGGATCCATATATGAGTGAAAATATATGACATCTGTCTTTCTCTGACTGAGTTATTTCACTCAGGATAACACCTTCCAGTTCCATCCACTTTGCTGCAAATGGCATCATTTCATACTTTCTCATTGCCAAGTAGTATTCCATTGTATATATAAACCACACCTTCTTTTTTTTTATCTTTACGATAACTTTATTTTTTTTATTTTTATTTTTTTTTATTTTATATATGAAATTTATTGTCAAATTGGTTTCCATACAACACCCAGTGCTCATCCCAAAAGGTGCCCTCTTCAATACCCATCACCCACCCTCCCCTCCCTCCCACCCCCCATCAACCCTCAGTTTGTTCTCAGTTTTTAACAGTCTCTTATGCTTTGGCTCTCTCCCACTCTAACCTCTATTTTTTTGTTCCTTCCCCTCCCCCATGGGTTCCTGTTAAGTTTCTCAGGATCCACATAAGAGTGAAACCATATGGTATCTGTCTTTCTCTGTATGGCTTATTTCACTTAGCATCACACTCTCCAGTTCCATCCACGTTGCTACAAAAGGCCCTATTTCATTTTTTCTCATTGCCACGTAGTATTCCATTGTGTATATAAACCACAATTTCTTTATCCATTCATCAGTTGATGGACATTTAGGCTCTTTCCATAATTTGGCTATTGTTGACAGTGCTGCTATCAACATTGGGGTACAAGTGCCCCTATGCATCAGTACTCCTGTATCCCTTGGATAAATTCCTTGCACTGCTATTGCTGGGTCATAGGGTAGGTCTATTTTTAATTTTCTGAGGAACCTCCACACTGCTTTCCAGAGCAGCTGCACCAATTTGGATTCCCACCAACAGTGCAAGAGGGTTCCCGTTTCTCCACATCCTCTCCAGCATCTATAGTCTCCTGATTTGTTCATTTTGGCCACTCTGACTGGCGTGAGGTGATACCTGAGTGTGGTTTTGATTTGTATTGCCCTGATAAGGAGCGACGCTGAACATCTTTTCATGTGCCTGTTGGCCATCTGGATGTCTTCTTTAGAGAAGTGTCTATCCATGTTTTCTGCCCATTTCTTCACTGGGTTATTTGTTTTTCGGGTGTGGAGTTTGGTGAGCTCTTTCTAGATTTTAGATACTAGCCCTTTGTCCGATATGTCATTTGCAAATATCTTTTCCCATTCCGTTGGTTGCCTTTTAGTTTTGTTGGTTGTTTCCTTTGCTGTGCAGAAGCTTTTTATCTTCATAAGGTCCCAGTAGTTCACTTTTGCTTTTAATTCCCTTGCCTTTGGGGATGTGTCGAGTAAGAGATTGCTACGGCTGAGGTCAGAGAGGTCTTTTCCTGCTTTCTCCTCTAAGGTTCTGATGGTTTCCTGTCTCACATTTAGGTCCTTTATCCATTTTGAGTTTATTTTTGTAAATGGTGTGAGAAAGTGGTCTAGTTTCAACCTTCTGCATGTTGCTGTCCAGTTCTCCCAGCACCATTTGTTAAAGAGGCTGTCTTTTTTCCATTGGATGTTCTTTCCTGCTTTGTCAAAGATGAGTTGGCCATACGTTTGTGGGTCTAGTTCTGGGGTTTCTATTCTATTCCATTGGTCTGTGTGTCTGTTTTTGTGCCAATACCATGCTGTCTTGATGATGACAGCTTTGTAGTAGAGGCTAAAGTCTGGGATTGTGATGCCTCCTGCTTTGGTCTTCTTCTTCAAAATTCCTTTGGCTATTCGGGGCCTTTTGTGGTTCCATATGAATTTTAAGATTGCTTGTTCTAATTTCGAGAAGAATGCTCGTGCAATTTTGATTGGGATTGCATTGAATGTGTAGATAGCTTTGGGTAGTATTGACATTTTGACAATATTTATTCTTCCAATCCATGAGCAGGGAATGTCTTTCCATTTCTTTAAATCTTCTTCAATTACCTTCATAAGCTTTCTATAGTTTTCAGCATACAGATCCTTTAAATCTTTGGTTAGATTTATTCCTAGGTATTTTATGCTTCTTGGTGCAATTGTGAATGGGATCAGTTTCTTTATTTGTCTTTCTGTTGCTTCATTGTTAGTGTATAAGAATGCAACTGATTTCTGTACATTGATTTTGTATCCTGCAACTTTGCTGAATTCATGTATCAGTTCTAGCAGACTTTTGGTGGAGTCTATCGGATTTTCCATGTATAATATCATGTCATCTGCAAAAAGCGAAAGCTTGACTTCATCTTTGCCAATTTTGATGCCTTTGATTTCCTTTTGTTGTCTGATTGCTGATGCTAGAACTTCCAGCACTATGTTAAAAAACAGCAGTGAGAGTGGGCATCCCTGTCGTGTTCCTGATCTCAGGGAAAAAGCTCTCAGTTTTTCCCCGTTGAGGATGATGTTAGCTGTGGGCTTTTCATAAATGGCTTTTATGATCTTTAAGTATGTTCCTTCTATCCCGACTTTCTCAAGGGTTTTTATTAAGAAAGGGTGCTGGATTTTGTCAAAGGCCTTTTCTGCATCGATTGACAGGATCATATGGTTCTTCTCTTTTTTTTTGTTAATGTGATGGATCACGTTGATTGATTTGCGAATGTTGAACCAGCCCTGCATCCCAGGAATGAATCCCACTTGATCATGGTGAATCATTCTTTTTATATGCTGTTGAATTCGATTTGCTAGTATCTTATTGAGAATTTTTGCATCCATATTCATCAGGGATATTGGCCTGTAGTTCTCTTTTTTGACTGGGTCTCTGTCTGGTTTAGGAATCAAAGTAATACTGGCTTCATAGAATGAGTCTGGAAGTTTTCCTTCCCTTTCTATTTCTTGGAATAGCTTGAGAAGAATAGGTATTATCTCTGCTTTAAACGTCTGGTAGAACTCCCCTGGGAAGCCATCTGGTCCTGGACTCTTATTTGTTGGGAGATTTTTGATAACCGATTCAATTTCTTCGCTGGTTATGGGTCTGTTCAAGCTTTCTATTTCCTCTTGATTGAGTTTTGGAAGAGTGTGGGTGTTCAGGAATTTGTCCATTTCTTCCAGGTTGTCCAATTTGTTGGCATATAATTTTTCATAGTATTCCCTGATAATTGCTTGTATTTCTGAGGGATTGGTTGTAATAATTCCATTTTCATTCATGATTTTATCTATTTGGGTCATCTCCCTTTTCTTTTTGAGAAGCCTGGCTAGAGGTTTGTCAATTTTGTTTATTTTTTCAAAAAACCAACTCTTGGTTTCGTTGATCTGCTCTACAGTTTTTTTAGATTCTATATTGTTTATTTCTGCTCTGATCTTTATTATTTCTCTTCTTCTGCTGGGTTTAGGCTGCCTTTGCTGTTCTGCTTCTAGTTCCTTTAGGTGTGCTGTTAGATTTTGTATTTGGGATTTTTCTTGTTTCTTGAGATAGGCCTGGATTGCAATGTATTTTCCTCTCAGGACTGCCTTCGCTGTGTCCCAAAGCGTTTGGATTGTTGTATTTTCATTTTCGTTTGTTTCCATATATTGTTTCATTTCTTCTCTAATTGCCTGGTTGACCCACTCATTCGTTAGTGGGGTGTTCTTTAACCTCCATGCTTTTGGAGGTTTTCCAGACTTTTTCCTGTGGTTGATTTCAAGCTTCATAGCATTGTGGTCTGAAAGTATGCATGGTATAATTTCAATTCTTGTAAACTTATGAAGGGCTGTTTTGTGACCCAGTATATGATCTATCTTGGAGAATGTTCCATGTGCACTCGAGAAGAAAGTATATTCTGTTGCTTTGGGATGCAGAGTTCTAAATATATCTGTCAAGTCCATCTGATCCAATGTCTCATTCAGGGCCCTTGTTTCTTTATTGACCGTGTGTCTAGATGATCTATCCATTTCTGTAAGTGGGGTGTTAAAGTCCCCAGCAATTACCACATTCTTATCAATAAGGTTGCTTATGTTTATGAGTAATTGTTTTATATATTTGGGGGCTCCGGTATTCGGCGCATAGACATTTATAATTGTTAGCTCTTCCTTATGGATAGGCCCTGTAACTATTATATAATGTCCTTCTTCATCTCTTGTTACAGCCTTTAATTTAAAGTCTAGTTTGTCTGATATAAGTATGGCTACTCCAGCTTTCTTTTGGCTTCCAGTAGCATGATAAATAGTTCTCCATGCCCTCACTCTTAATCTAAAGGTGTCCTCAGGTCTAAAATGAGTCTCTTGTAGACAGCAAATAGATGGGTCTTGTTTTTTTATCCATTCTGATACCCTATGTCTTTTGGTTGGCGCATTTAATCCATTTACACTCAGTGTTATTATAGAAAGATATGGGTTTAGAGTCATTGTGATGTCTGTATGTTTTATGCTTCTAGTGATGTCTCTGGTACTTTGTCTCACAGAGTCCCCCTTAGGATCTCTTGTAGGGCTGGTTTAGTGGTGACAAATTCCTTCAGTTTTTGTTTGTTTGGGAAGACCTTTATCTCTCCTTCTATTCTAAATGACAGACTTGCTGGATAAAGGATTCTCGGCTGCATATTTTTTCTGTCTAGCACACTGAAAATCTCGTGCCAATTCTTTCTGGCCTGCCAAGTTTCAAAAGAGAGATCCGTCAGGAGTCTTATAGGTCTCCCTTTATATGTGAGGGCACGTTTACCCCTTGCTGCTTTCAGAATTTTCTCTTTATCCTTGTATTTTGCCAGTTTCACTATGATATGTCGTGCAGAAGATCGACTCAAGTTATGTCTGAAGGGAGTTCTCTGTGCCTCTTGGATTTCAATGCCTTTTTCCTTCCCCAGTTCAGGGAAGTTCTCAGCTATTATTTCTTCAAGTACCCCTTCAGCACCTTTCCCTCTCTCTTCCTCCTCTGGGATACCAATTATGCATATATTATTTCTTTTTAGTGTATCACTTAGTTCTCTAATTTTCCCCTCATACTCCTGGATTTTTTTATCTCTTTTTTTCTCAGCTTCCTCTTTTTCCATAACTTTATCTTCTAGTTCACCTATTCTCTCCTCTGCCTCTTCAATCCGAGCCGTGGTGGTTTCCATTTTGTTATGCATTTCGTTTAACGCGTTTTTCAGCTCCTCCTGACTGCTCCTTAGTCCCTTGATCTCTGTAGCAAGAGATTCTCTGCTGTCCTGTATACTGTTTTCCAGCCCAGTGATTAATTTTATGACTATTATTCTAAATTCACTTTCTGTTATATTATTTAAATCCTTTTTGATCAGCTCATTAGCTGTTGTTATTTCCTGGAGATTCTTCTGAGGGGAATTCTTCCGCTTGGTCATTTTGGATAGTCCCTGACTTGGTGAGGACCTGCAGGGCACTTCCCCTGTGCTGTGGTGTATAACTGGAGTTGGTGGGCGGAGCCGCAGTCAGACCTGATGTCTGCTCCCAGCCTACCACTGGGGCCACAGTCAGACTGGTGTGTGCCTTCTCTTCCCCTCTCCTAAGGGCGGGATTCACTGTGGGGTGGCGTGGCCCGTCTGGGCTACTTGCACACTGCCAGGCTTGTGATGCTGGGGATCTGGCGTAGTAGCTGGGGTGGGAAGGCAAGGTGCACAGGGGCAGGAGGGGCAGGCTTAGCTCGCTTCTCCTTAGGTGATCCACTTCAGGAGGGGCCCTGTGGCAGCAGGAGGGAGTCAGATCCGCTGCCGGAGGTTTGGCTCCACAGAAGCGCAGAGTTGGGTGTTTGCGCGGAGCGAGCAAGTTCCCTGGCAGGAACTGGTTCTCTTTGGGATTTGGGCTGGGGGATGGGCGGGGGAGATGGCGCTGGCGAGCGCCTTTGTTCCCCACCAAACTGAGCTCTGTCGTCCGGGGGCTCAGCAGCTCTCCCTCCCTTTGTCCTCCAGCCTTCCTGCTTCCGAGCAGAGCTGTTAACTTATGACCTCCCAGACGCTAAGTCGCGCTTGCTGTCGGAACACAGTCCGTCAGGCCCCTCCGCTTTTGCAAGCCAGACTCGGGGGCTCTGCTTGGCCGGCAAGCCGCCCCTCCGCCGCGGCTCCCTCCCGCCAGTCCGTGGCGCGCGCACCGCCTCGCCGCCCTTCCTACCCTCTTCTGTGGGCCTCTCGTCTGCGCTTGGCTCCGGAGACTCCGTTCTGCTAATCCTCTGGAGGTTTTCTGGGTTATTTAGGCAGGTGTAGGTGGAATCTAAGTGATCAGCAGGACGCGCGGTGAGCCCTGCATCCTCCTACGCCGCCATCTTCTGGCAACCCTCCCACACCTTCTTTATCCATTCATCAGTTGCTGAACATTTAGGCTCCTTCCATAATTTGGCTATAGTTGAAAACGCTGCTATCAACATTGGGGTACATACGCCCTTATGAATCAGCACTTCTGTATCCTTTGGATAAATTCCTAGCAGTGCTGCTGCTGGGTTGTATGGTAGTTCTATTTTTAATTTTTTGAGGAAACTCCACACTGTTTTCCAGAGTTGCTGCACCAGTTTGCATTCCCACCAACAGTGCAAGAGAGTTTCCATTTTTCCACATCCTTGCCAGCATCTGTTGTTTCCTGAATTGTTCATTTTAGCCACTCTGGTGTGAGGTAGTATTTCAGTGTGGTTTTGATTTGTATTTCCCTGATGATGAGTGACGTGGAGCATTTTTTCATGTGTCTGTTGACCATCTGGATGTCTTCTTTGGAAAAGTGTCTATTCATGTTTTCTGCCCATTTCTTCACTGGATTATTTGTTTTTAGGGTGTGGAGTTTGGTAAGTTCTTTATAGATTTTGGATACTAAGCATTTATTGGATATGTCATTTGAAAATCGCTCTAACCATTCCTTTGGTTGTCTTTTAGTTTTGTTGATGGCTTCCTTTGCAGTGCAGAAGCTTTCTATATTGATGATGTCCCAATAGTTCATTTTTGTTTTAAATTCCCTTGCCTTTGGAAATGTGTCGAGTAAGAAATTATTGCGGTTGAGGTTAAAGAGATTTTTACCTGCTTTCTCTTCTAGGGTTTTGATGGTTTCCTGTCTCACATTTAGGTCTTTCATCCATTTTGAGTTTTTTTATGTATAATGAAAGAAAGTGATCTAGTTTCATTCTTTTGCATGTTGCTGTCCAGTTCTCCCAGCACTATTTGCTAAAGAGACTGTCTGTTTTCCGTTGGATACTCTTTCCTGCTTTGTCAAAGATTAGTTGGCCATACATTTGTGGGTCCAATTCTGGGGTCTCTATTCTATTCCATTGGTCTATGTGTCTGTTTTTATGCTAGTACCATACTGTCTTGATGATTACAGCTTTGTAATAGAGGCTAAAATCTGGGATTGTGATGCTTCCCGCTTTGGTTTTCTTCTTCAATACTACTTTGGCTATTCAGGGTCTTTTGTGGTTCCATACAAATTCTAGGAGTGTTTATTCTGGCTTTGAGAAGAAAGTTGGTGCAATTTTGATTAGGATTACATTGAATGTGTAGATTTCTTTGGGTAGTATTGACATTTTAACAACATTTATTCTTCCCATCCATGAGCATGGAAAGTTTTTCCATTTATTTGTGTCTTCTTCAATTTCCTTCATAAGCTTTCTACAGTTTTAAGCATGCATAACTTTTACATCCTTGGTTACATTTATTCCTAGGTATTTTATGGTTCTTGGTGCAATTGTGAATGGGATCAGTTTTTTTTTATTTATCTTTCTGTTGCTTCATTATCGGTGTATAGAAATGCAACCGATTTCTGTACATTGATTTTGTACCATGCAACTTTGGTGAATTCACATATCAGTGCTAGCAGCCTTTTTGTGGAGTCTTTTGGGTTTTCCATGTAGAGTATCATGTCATCGGAGAAAAGTGAAAGTTTGACTTTATCTTTGCCCATTTTGATGCCTTTGATTTCATTTTGTTGCCTGATTGTTGAGGATAGGATTTCTTTTTTTTTTATATATATATGAAATTTATTGACAAATTGTTTTCCATACAACACCCAGTGCTCATCCCAAAAGGTGCCCTCCTCAATACCCATCACCCACCCTCTCCTCCCTCCCACCCCCCATCAGCCCTCAGTTTGTTCTCAGTTTTTAACAGTCTCTTATGCTTTGGCTCTCTCCCACTCTAACCTCTTTTTTTTTTTCCTTCCCCTCCCCCATGGGTTCCTGTTAAGTTTCTCAGGATCCACATAAGAGTGAAACCATATGGTATCTGTCTTTCTCTGTATGGCTTACAACTGATGAATGGATAAAGAAATTGTGGTATATATATACAATGGAATACTATGTGGCAATGAGAAAAAATGAAATATGGCCTTTTGTAGCAACGTGGATGGAACTGGAGAGTGTAATGCTAAGTGAAATAAGCCATACAGAGGATAGGATTTCTAACACTATGTTAAACAACAGTGGTGAGTGGACAGCCCTGTCATGATCTCAGGGGAAAACTCTCAGTTTTTCCCCATTGAAGATGATATTAGCTGTGTACTCTGATATATGGCTTTTATGATGTTTAGGTATGTTTCTTCTATCCCCACTTTCTTGAGGGTTTTTATTAATAAATGATTCTGTATTTTGTCAAATGCTTTTTCTTCATCTATTGACAGAATCATATGGTTTTTATCCTTTCTTTTATTAATATGATGTATCACACTGATTGATTTGTGAATATTGAACCAGCCCTGCAGCCCAGGAATGAATCCCACCTGATCATGGTGAACAATTATTTTTACATGCTGTTGAGTTCGATTTGCTAGTATCTTGGTGAGAATTTTGCATCCATGTCCATACAAGGATATCGACCTATAATTCTCCTTTTTAGTGGGGTCTCTGTCTGGTTTGGGAATCAAGGTAATGCTGGCTTCATAGAATGAGTCTCAGAGTTTTCCTTCCATTTCTATTTTTTGGAACAGCTTGAGAGGGATAGGTATTAATTCTGCTTTAAATGTCTGGTAGAATTTCCCAGGGAAGCCATCTGGTCCAGGACTGTTATTTGTTCGGAGATTTTTGATAACTGATTCAATTTCTTCACTAGCTATGGGTCTGTTCAAATTTTCTTTTTCTTCCTGTTTGTGTTTTGGTAGTGTGGGGTGTCTAAGAATCAGATATTTAAAGCTGAGTTCATACCTATTCTTCTCAAACCGTTCCAAAAAATAGAAACAGAAGGAAAGCTTCCAAACTCATTCCGTGAAGCCAGCATTACCTTGCTTCTAAAACCAGACAAAGGCCCCACGAAAAAGGAGAACTCCAGGCCAATATCTGTGATTAACATGGATGCAAAAATTCTCAACAAGATACTCTCAAATCTAATTCAACAGTACATTAAAAGAATTACTTTCCATGATCAAGTGGGATTTATCCTGGGCTGCAGGGCTAGTTCAATATTTGCAAATAAATCAATGTGATACATCACATTAATAAAAGAAAGGATAAGAACTATATGACCCCGTCAACAGATGCAGAAAAAGCATTTGACAAAATACAGCATAATTTCTTAATAAAAACCATCAAGAAAGTCAGAATAGAAGAAACATACCTTACCATCATAAAAGCCATATATTAAAGCCTCACAGCTAATATCATCCATAATGGGGAAAGCTCTCAGTTTTTCAGAGATTAAGAGATCAGGAATGTGACAGGGATGTCCACTCTCACCAGTGTTGTTTAACGTAGTGTTGGAAGTCCTAGCCTCAACAATCAGACAACAAAACGAAATAAAAAGCATCCACTTTGGCAAAGAAGAAGTCAAACTATCACTCTTGAGATGATATGATACTCTATATGGAAAGCCCAAAGACTCTACCAAAAAACTGCTAGAGCTGATACACAAATTCAGCAACATCACAGGATATAAAGTCAATGTACAGAAATTGATTTGCATTTCTGTACACCAATAATGAAGCTACAGAAAGAGATATCAAGGAATTGATTCCATTTACAACTGCATAAAAAACCATAAAATATTTAGGGATAAACCTGACCAAAGTGGTAAAAGATTTGTATACTGAAAACTATAGAAAGGTTATGAAAGAAATTGAAGAAGACACAAAGAAATGGAAAAATATTCCATGCTCATGGATTGGAAGAACAAACATTGTTAAATTGTCAATACTACCCAAAGCAATCTATACATTCAATGCAATACTTATCAAAATAACACCAGCATCCTTCACAGAGCTAGAACAAATAATTCTAAAATTTGTATGGAATCACAAAAGACCCCTAATAGCCAACGTAATGCTCAGAAAGAAAACCAAAGCTGGAGACATCACAATCCCAGACTTCTTAACTTGTATTACAAAGCTGCAACCAACATGACAGTATGGTACTGGCAAAAAAAAAAAAAACCAAAAAACAAAAAAAAAAAAACCCAAACAGAAATGGACCCATAATTTTATGGCCAACTAATCTTCAACAAAAGAGGAAAGCATATCCAATGGAAAAAAGGCAGTCTTTTTAGCAAATGGTGCTGGAAAAACTTGGACAGCAACATGCAGAAGAATGAAACTGGACCACTTCCTTACACCATACACAAAAATAAGTTCAAAATGGATGAAAGACCTAAATGTGAGACAGGAAAATATCAAATCCTCCAGAAGAAAAAAGGCATCAACCTCTTTGACCTTGGCCGCAGCAACTTCTTATTTGACATGTCTCCGAAGGCAAGGAAATAAAGTAAAAAGGAAACTATTGCGACCTCACCAAGATAAAAGCTTCTGCACAGCAAAGGGAACAATCAACAAAACTAACCATCAACTGATGGAATGGCAGAAGATATTTGCAAATGACATATTGGATAAAGGGTCAGTATTGAAAATCTATAAAGAACTTTCTATCTAGCACACTGAAAATCTCGTGCCAATTCTTTCTGGCCTGCCAAGTTTCAAAAGAGAGATCAGTCACGAGTCTTATAGGTCTCCCTTTACATGTGAGGGCACGTTTACCCCTTGCTGCTTTCAGAATTTTCTCTTTATCCTTGTATTTTGCCAGTTTCACTATGATATGTCGTGCAGAAGATCGATTCAAGTTACGTCTGAAGGGAGTTCTCTGTGCCTCTTGGATTTCAATGCCTTTTTCCTCCCCAGTTCAGGGAAGTTCTCAGCTATTATTTCTTCAAGTACCCCTTCAGCACCTTTCCCTCTCTCTTCCTCCTCTGGGATACCAATTATGCATATATATTTCTTTTTAGTGTATCACTTAGTTCTCTAATTTTCCCCTCATACTCCTGGATTTTTTTATCTCTCTTTTTCTCAGCTTCCTCTTTTTCCATAACTTTATCTTCTAACCTATTCTCTCCTCTGCCTCTTCCATCCGAGCCGTGGTGGTTTGCATTTTGTTTTGCATTTCCTTTAAAGCGTTTTTCAGCTCCTTGTGACTGTTCCTTAGTCCCTTGATCTCTGTAGCAAGAGATTCTCTGCTGTCCTGTATACTGTTTTCCAGCCCAGCGATTAATTTTATGAGTATTATTCTAAATTCACTTTCTGTTATATTATTTAAATCCTTTTTCATCAGCTCATTAGCTGTTGTTATTTCCTGGAGATTCTTCTGAGGGGAATTCTTCCGCTTGGTCATTTTGGATAGTCCCTGGTGTGGTGAGGACCTGCAGGGCACTTCCCCTGTGCTGTGGTGTATAACTGGAGTTGGTGGGCGGGGCCGCAGTCAGTCCTGATGTCTGCCCCCAGCCCACCGCTGGGCCACAGTCAGACTGGTGTGTGCCTTCTCTTCCCCTCTCCTAGGGGCGGGATTCACTGTGGGGTGGCGTGGCCCGTCTGGGCTACTTGCACACTGCCAGGCTTGTGATGCTGGGGATCTGGCGTAGTAGCTGGGGTGGGAAGGCAAGGTGCACGGCGGCAGGGGGAGCAGGGCTTAGCTCGCTTCTCCTTAGGTGATCCCCTTCAGGAGGGGCCCTGTGGCAGCGGGAGGGAGAGTCAGATCTGCTGCCGGAGGTTTGGCTCCACAGAAGCACAGAGTTGGGTGTTTGCGCGGAGTGAGCAATTTCCCTGGCCGGAACCGGTTCCCTTTGGGATTTGGCTGGGGGATGGGCGGGGGAGATGGCGCTGGCGAGCGCCTTTGTTCCCCGCCAAACTGAGCTCTGTCGTCCGGGGGCTCCGCAGCTCACCCTCCCTTTGTCCTCCAGCCTTCCCGCTTTCCGAGCAGAGCTGTTAACTTATGACCTCCCAGAAGCTAAGTCGCGCTTGCTGTCGGAACACAGTCCGTCAGGCCCCTCCGCTTTTGCAAGCCAGACTCGGGGGCTCTGCTTGGCTGGCGAGCCGCCCCTCTGCCCCAGCTCCCTCCCGCCAGTCCGTGGCGCGCGCACCGCCTCGCCGCCCTTCCTAACCCTCTTCCGTGGGCCTCTCGTCTGCGCTTGGGTCCGGTGACTCCGTTCTGCTAATCCTCTGGCGGTTTCTGGGGTTATTTAGGCAGGTGTAGGTGGAATCTAAGTGATCAGGCAGGACGCGCGGTGAGCCCAGCGTCCTCCTACGCCGCCCATCTTCCTCCTCCCTATAAGAACCTTTCTAAACTCAACACCCAAAAAACAAATTAATCCAGTGGAGAAATGGGCAGAAGTCATGAATAGACACTTCTCCAAAGAAGAGAATTGGCAACAGACACATGAAAAGATGCTCAACATTGCTCGTCATCAGGAAAGTACAAATCAAAAAGACAATGAAAACACCTCTCAGAGTGGTTAAAATTAACAATTCAGGAAACAACACATGTTGGGAAGATGTGAATGGGGGACACTTTTGCATTGTTGGTGGGAATGCAAACGGATACAGTCACTGATGAAAACAGGTGATTGGATCAGATGGACTTGACAGATATATTTAGAACTCTGCATCCCAAAGCAACAGAATATACTTTCTTCTCGAGTGCACATGGAACATTCTCCAAGATAGATCATATACTGGTCACAAACAGCCCTTCATAAGTTCACAAGAATGAAATTATACCATGCATACTTTTCAGACCACAATGCTATGAAGCTTGAAATCAACCACAGGAAAAAGTCTGGAAAACCTCCAAAACATGGAGGTTAAAGAACACCCTTACTAACGAATGAGTGGTCAACCAGGCAATTAAAGAAGAAATTAAAAAATATATGGAAACAAACGAAAATGAAAATACAACAATCCAAACGCTTTGGGACGCAGGGAAGGCAGTCCTGAGAGGAAAATACATTGCAATCCAGGCCTATCTCAAGAAACAAGAAACATCCCAGATACAAAATCTAACAGCACACCTAAAGGAAATAGAAGCAGAACAGCAAAGGCAGCCTAACCCAGCAGAAGAAGAGAAATAATAAAGATCAGAGCAGAAATAAACAATATAGAATCTAAAAAAACTGTAGAGCAGATCAACGAAACCAAGAGTTGGTTTTTTGAAAAAAATAAACAAAATGACAAACCTCTAGCCAGGCTTCTCAAAAAGAAAAGGGAGATGACCCAAATAGATGAAATCATGAATGAAAATGGAATTATTACAACCAATCCCTCAGAGATACTAATGAAAACAGTGTGGAGGTTCCTCAAAAAATTAAAAATACAATTATCCTATGCCCCAGCAATTGCACTGCTAAGAATTTATCCAAAGGATACAAAAATGCTGATTTCAAAGGACACATACCCCCAATGTTTATAGCAATGCTACCAACAATAGCCAAGTTATGGAAAGAGCCCAAATGTCCATTGTCTGATGAATGGATAAAGAAGATGTGGTACACACACACACACACACACACACACAATGGAATACTACTTGGCGATGAAAAAAATTAAATCTTCCTGTTTGCAGCAATGTGGATGGAACTGGAAGGTATTATGCTAAGTGAAATATGTCAGCCAGAGAAAGACAGATATCACACGATTTCACTCATATGTGGAATTTGATAAACTTAACAGATGATCATAAAGGAAGGGAAGAAAAAATAAGATAAAAAAGAGAGAGGGAGACAAACCACAAGAGACTCTTAAATACAGAGAACCAACTGAGGATTGATGGGGGTGGGGGGCTGGGGGGCAGGTTAAATGGGTGATGGTAATTAAGGAGGGTACTTGTTAGGATGAGCACTGGGTATTATGTGTAAGTGACATATCACCTGATTCTATGCCTGAAGCCAAGACTACACTGTATGCTAACTTAGGAATAAAAAAACAAATAATAAAAAAAAACAAAATTAAATGTAAAGATGATAAAAATAATAAAATAAAAATGCTTTTAAATCCCCAAAATGCTCTTGTATATAACCACATGTATGTCATTTCCTGCATACCTCCTTCTTCTATGTAGAGGTGCACTCCAGCAGGTGTCATTTTTCTTCCATGTCAGGAACTCATTTAATATTTCTTTCAGTAAAAGTCATAATGGCAAATACATTGACCTTTTGTTTGTTAGGAAAAGCCTTTATTCATCTTGAATTTTGAAGGATATTTTCAGTGGGTAAAAAATTCTCAGTGAACATTTTTTTTCTTTCAGTCCTTAAAAGATGTCATTCCATTGTCTTTTTTTCTTATAAATTCAGATGCTGTGTGGAGTCATTCTTAGATTTATACCTTTGTTTATAACATAACCTTTTTCTGTCACTGCTATTTCAGATTTTCTCTTAGTAACTGCTTTTCAGGACTTTGATTATGATATCTCTGATGTGGCATTCCTTTTTTAATGAAGATATAGTGAAATATTATGTTAGTTCCAAATGTGCAACATAATGATTTGATATTGGTATATATTGCAAAATAATACCACAATAAGTCTAGTTAACATTCATCAACACATATAGTTACAATTTTTTCTTTGTTATGCCCATTTTTTCCCTCCAACAACTTCCAACAAGTACGGGTGAATCATCTTACTCACAAAGTGCTAAAACCTCACTCACCAGCTCAGGGGAAACCGACCAATGAGGACAGGATACAATTCTTTTTTTCCTTTGGATGAGAACTTTTAAGATCTACTCTCTTAGTAACTTTAAAATATACAATACAGGGGCAGCTGGGTGGCTCAGTTGGTTAAGTGACCGACTTCAGGTCAGGTCATGATCTCACAATTTGAGAGTTCAGGCCCCGCATAGGGCTCTGTGCTGACAGCTCAGATCCTGGAGCCTTCTTGGGATTCTATGTCTCTCTCTCTCTCTCTCTCTCTCTCTCTCTGCCCCATCCCTGCATGCACTCTGTCTCTGTCTCTCAAAAATGAATAAAAATTAATTGTTTTAAAATATACAATACAGTGTTTTTCCATTTTAATAACTTATTTTATTTAACCCCATATATACAATATATGATCATTTCAACATATAATCAAAGTAGGAATGAGATGTTTACATTCTTTTTTCCTACAATAAAGTATTTATAATTATTCTTTAAATTTTATTTATTTATTTGAGAGACAGAACACAATTGGAGAATAGGCAGAGAGAGAGGGAGATATGGTCCCAAGCAGGCCTTGTGCTGTCAGTGCAAAGCCCAACATAGGGCTCCATCCCACAAACCATGAGATCATGACCTGAGTCAAAATCAAGAGTCAGAGACTGAGCCACCCATGTGCCCCAGTTAATATTTTTTAAAGTTTATTTATTTATTCTGAGAGGGGGTGAAGGCCTCTAGGAGAGGGAAAGAGAGAAAATCCCAAACAGGCTCCGCAGAGTCAGCAGAGTTTAATGCAGGGCTCAATCTCACAACTGTGAGATCAAGACCTGAGCCGAAATCAAGAGTCTGATTCTTAATGGACTGAACCACCTAGGCACCCCTACAGTAGAGTATTATTAACTATAGTCACCATGCTGTACATTATATCCCTAGTACTTATTTATTTTATCACTGGAAGTTTGTACCTTTTTACCACCTTCACCCATTTTGCTCACACCCCAACCACTGCATCTGGAAACCATCAATCTGTTCTCTGTATCTATGAGTTTGGTGTGTGTGTGTGTGTGGTGTTTTTAATATTCCACTATAAGTAAGATCATACAGTATTTGCCTTTCTCTAACTTATTTCACATAGCATAATGCCTTTAAGGTCCATCCATGTTGTCACAAATGGCAGGATTTCATTATTCTTTTATAGCTGAATATATTCCATTGTGTATATATGCCACATTTTCTTTATTGATTCATCCATCAATGGACACTTAGTTTGTTTTTATGGCTTGGCTACTGTAAATAATGCTGCAATGAACATGGGAGTGATGTCACATTCTTTTTGTTTATCCTGCTGGAAGTTTATTGTGCTTCTTGGGTCTGTGATTTTGTAATATTCAAAAAATTTAGAAATATATCAGGGGCACCTGGGTGGCTCAGTCGGTTAAGGCTCTGACTTCAGCTCAGGTAATGATTTTACATTTTTTGGTTTTGAGCCCTACATCGGGCTCTCTGTTGTCAGTGCAGAGCCTGCTTTGGACCCTCTGTCCCCTCTTTCTCTGCCCCCCCCACTTATTCTCTCAAAAATAAACATTTTGAAAAATAGAAATATTTATCTATTATATCTTTCAATATATTTTTGTGTCACACTATCTTCTTTGTCTGAGTCATATTGCCAGTTATACTGCTTTATATTGATCCACAGGTCACTGAGGCTTTCTTCATTTTTAAAAATGTTTATTTATTTTTGAGAGAGAGAGAGAGTGGTGTGTGTGAGCAGGGGAGGTGCAGAGAGAGAGGACAGTGGATCCAAAGCAGGCTCCACACTAACAGCAGAAAGCCTGATGTGGGTCTAGAACTCAGGAACAGCAAGATTATGACCTGAGTGATGTGTGATGCTCAACTGACTGAGCCACCCAGGCACCCCTCTCTTCATTTATTTTTACTGTGATGCAGTTTCCTAGTTTCTATTATCATGTGTTCATTCACATTTTTAAATAAAAAGTTTATTGGGATACAATTCATAAATCATTTAATTCTGCAATTTAAACTGTATAAGTCAATGTTTTTTTAGTATGTGAACAGAATAGTGCAGCTATTACTACAATCAATGTTAGAACATTTTAATTACCTCTAAAGGAAGCCTACTTGAAGTAATTCCATATTGTCCCCATACTCCCAAGCCTACACAACCACTAATCTAATTTCTATCTCTGTAGATTTGTCTATTCTGAACACTTCATACAAATGGAATCAGGCAAAATGTGATCTTTTCTGACAGTCTTATTTCATGTACTATTGTTTTCAAGGTTCATTCATGTTGTAGCCTATATTAGTACTTAATGTATTTTATTGGCAAATAATATTCTAGCGTATCAATCTACCACATTGTAATTATCCATTCATTAGTTGATGAACATTTGAGCTGTTTCCAAGTTTTGCCTATTTTGAATAAAGGTATTTATAAGTATTCATGCACAAATTTTTATGTGGACATATGTTTTCATTTCTCTGTGTACATACCTAGGAGTGAAATTGCTGGATCATATACTAATTCTATATTTAACTTTTTGAGGAACTGCCAAAATGTCTTCCAAAACAGTTGCACCATTTTATATTCCCATCAGCAATGCATTAGTCTCAAATTTTCCACATCCTCATCAACATTGGTAATTATCATTTTAGTATAGTTATCCTAATGGGTATAAAGTGATATTTTATTGTGGTTTTGATTTGCATTTGCCTAATGGTTATAGTGATGTTGAACATCATTTCACGTGTTGTCAGCCATATTTTTACCTTTTTGCTTATATGTCTATTCAGATCATTTGCTCATTTTTAATTAGGTTGTCTTACATTACCCAGTATAATAGCTTTTATATGTTAGCTACAAGCTCCTTGTTCGATATATGATTTAGAATTTTTTTCATATTCTGTTAAGTATGTTTTCATTTTCTTGATGATATCCTCTGAGGCATAAAAGTTTTAAATTTTGAAGATATCTGATTATCTTTTATTTTTGTATGTGTGTACTTTGGGTGTCATGTCTAAGAAACCATATCTAATCCAAGGTCACAAAGACTTATGCTTATGTTCTCTTCTAAGGGTTT